>NC_086317.1:89384336-89686558 GCF_036172605.1 Pelobates fuscus | reverse complement strand
TCTCATCATATCCCACCTGCATTATATAGATTAGTAGAGTTAGGTGAAAAGCCTTGTCTGTCATGGCAGCCCTATATAAAGTGTGTTGTGCTCTCCAGATGTATTGCAACAAGTCTCTGCACACAGATGGGCTGTGAATTCTTTATTAGACTTTGTTGAAATCTGCTGTCCTCTCTGTATAACAAATGATCTTGATAACTCAAGAAACATTTCACTTCATTTGTTATGTATAGAGTGTAGGAGACCTCTTCCTTTTTTTTTTTCAACTGACAACCTACAGACTCGCACTCATCAATTCAGTCTTTATATCCGTGTATTCACCCATCCAGGGATTCCATACTTTTGTCAGTCAACCCATGCCATTGGTCTGTAAGTCCGTCTGCTATCCAGGGTTTGTTTAATCTTTTTAAAAGTGGGTGTATTTGCATAAGATGACATTGCTATTCCTTTTTGGAGTAATTCATGATGAACGAACACTCCAAGCACCATAACCCCCACAGCTTCTCTGTCCGTTTGCTAATTTAAAAACACAAACATGTATTCCGAACCCTATAGCGTTAAAACCACCATTTAGGTGACTTTTCACCCCCCTTAACCCTTGTAAAAGGTAATAAAATGCACTTTATTTTGCGCTGGCCATGCCCCCGATCCACCTCCTTGCTGACATCATCAGAATTTCTGATTACAGCCAATCCAAAGCTTTCCCATAGGGAAAGCATTTGATTTGCTAAAATCTTCAAAAAGATGGGGCCAAACACTGGCCTGGCCAATTATCACCTCCTCATAGAGATGCATTGAATCAGTGCATCTCTATGTGAAAAATTCAGCGTCATCATGCAGAACGTGGAGATGCTTGATGGCAGTGCTGCACCAGGAAGCACCTCCAGTGGCCATCTGAAGAGTGACCACTGGAGGTGTCCCTAGAGGGCACTGCCTTTTCTCTGACAAAACATTTTTCATGAAAATGCCTGAAGGGAATGATAATACTCTCCAGAACAAATACAATAAGCTGTAGTTGTTTTGCTGACTATAGTGTCCTTTTAATATATTTGCTCTTTATTGGTGTGTTCTCTACGAGCTGCTGTTAAATGTAAAAGTAAACCATGGCCTTTCATAAACCTTTATGCATAAAAACGGATAGGCTAAATCTATTTGTATGTTGCCAGTATGACCTGCATCAATCACAGAGTGAAAGGAGACAATGTAAGTAAGGTTACTTGTGTTTATTGTTGCCTTCTTTTCAAACTGGGAATGTATTCAGACGTACTCTCTTGTTCTTAATATTTCACTGCAATATCACCATGTAATTCTTCTTCTTTGTCGTTTTCTTTTTTTTTTTTTTCTTTTTTTTTTTTTTTTTTAGACATCAGTAGGAGAGAGCCTTCAAAAAGAAGCTTTAAAAAAGAGAGTTATGAAACAAGTAAGTGACACATTTCAGACTTTTTATTATTTACAGTTTCTGAGTAAGAAGTGCAGCTTCACAGATGTGCTATAAAATGTAGAAAACTCAATTTTTTCGTGTAAAAGTGTATTGCGTTATTTGGCAAAGGTGGTTACCAAACCATATAAGGCAGCTGGTTTTGTTGTAGATCATATTCAGCTTGAATTCCAAGCTCAAACAGGAATATAAGTTCGAAGCCTTGCTTCTTAACTAAACGGTGCCTTCAAAGCAAATAGAATATAGATTTTGAACCCAGAACATTTATTGACAGAAGAGCAAAGAATGTATATCTGGGTTCTCCCTAGTTTACTTTGTACATTTTTTCAATCTCCAGGAATCTGTGCACCTTATTGGGACACATTTTTCCAGCACGCCATCTTTTTGAAAGAAACTGTAACTTTGCTCCTGTACATTTTATTAATCCGCTTCATTGTCTTCTTCTTATCCCTTACCCCTTTGATACTGCTCAGCACAACTGAATACTCGCCTGCTCCAGTGATTACCGTAACCGTCCCTGGGATTTACGCTGATTTATATTTGAGTCCTATATCAGTACTTATCAGGAAACCTAACTCTGGTGGGACCTGAACCCCTGGGTCTCACTTTCTGCTGCTGTACACTGCTTGTTGTGCCACTATGGAACCTGTTATGGAATCTCTTTGATTCTGACCCACCTGATATTTGCTGATTACTTGTTTTGTAGGGCACCTTTGGGTAACACATACCCTGACATTGATGAATAGTCTAGTATTTATTGTGTAGGGCACCTGTGGATAACACAAACCCTGACATTGATGACTAGTCCAGTATTTCTTCAAGCAGTGATTCCTGACAGCGTCTTAGGAAATATAGTTCCCAAGTCTCTGGTGTGTCAAGGTTAGCCATCATTGCCTTAGTTAATGTTGAGTGAAGTAATCTAAAGTTAGTCTAAAAGTAGGCAGGAAGTGTGTTTACTTTAACAGTGTTTATGGACTCAGATGTAACATTCTATATTATTGAAGTTGTAATGATATTTTGAGTAGCTCATAAGCTGTTTTTTCCTAATTCAAGACCAAGTTGGAAATCCAGAAAGCTCTTGAGGAAGATTCCTCTGTATATGAATATGATAATGTATACGAGGACTTGCAGAAGAAGAAGGAGGAGAGTAGTGCCAAAATGCTGGCTGGCAAGGACAAAAAGGTGAGATTCTGGTCAATGTCATGCCATTTTGTGTATTTAATGCCATATCGTATAGCTGTGCATTTCCAAAATACTTCCCTGTGCAATAAAAGTGCTGGACATTACATTTATAAACACCCTGGCATAGCTATTCTGCAGGATTTTAAATCCAGGATGTTGTTTAGATAGTTTACTAATGTAGGCAGGTCTCAATAAGATATTTGGGGGGCAACCTGCACAGTTCAGTATCTGGGCCACAGGGTCCGTCCCTGATCCCACCCACAGGTCCCACACCTGAGTCCACTCACAGGGAGTGGAGTATATGTGTGGTGTGTTATTGTAGAGTTAATGTGCGTGTTTATAAAATGTGTGTGTATATATTGTGCAATGTGTGTCTTTTTAAAGAATGAAGTGTGTGCGTATAGTGGATTCATTGTTTGTGTGTAAGGGCTGCATTGTGGGTTACTGTGTGTGTGTGTGTGTGTGAGGGATCCATTGTGTGTTTCTGTGTGTCCAGTGTTTAAGGTGTGTGTCTTTGCGTGTGTAAGAAATTCATTGTATTTTTCTGTGTGTGTAGTGTGTAAGGGAAGCAGTTTGTGTTTGTGTATGTAGTGTGTAAGGGAAGCAGTTTGTGTTTGTGTATGTAGTGTGTAAGGGATGCATTGTGTGTTTCTGTGTTTGTGTATGTATCTGTAAGGGGTTGCATTGTGCATTTGTGTGTGTATCCGTAAGGGGTTGCAGTGTGTGTGTGTGTGTGTGTGTGTGTGTGTGTGTAAGGAGTGCATTGTGGGTTAGGATATGGTAGTTTTTTTTTGGGAGGGGTAAGTAGCAGCTTTTTATTTATTTTAACGTTTATTCCCTTTTCTCTAGGGAAGTATCTCCTGTATCTAGGTATGGGGGACACAGCATTCCCCGGTGGTCCGATGGTATTGTAGAGGCTCTCAGCCTTCACCTCTGCTGGGTGAAGGCTCTTCTCAAAAGCACAGCAGTACGGAGTGTTGCCGTCGTAACAGTGGCAGTGCTGTGAAAGCTAAAACCTGTGTGTGTTTGGGTATAAATGCACATACAAATATATATATATACACAAACACACATCGGTTTTAGCTTTCACAGCACTGCCACTGTTACGACGGCAACACTCCATATTGCTGTGCTCTTATGTTTGGTGGAGCCATTTCCTGGTCAGGACGGGGCATGCCACTGAAAGGTTCATTAAAATGGTAATTGTTTTGCTTAATGTTTTTATATATATATATATATATTTGCAGTGATGTTACTACGGTAAAGGATTCTGGGTGGGCATATGCAAATTAGTTCAACAATGAATCACATTTTTGCCTCATTCCATTTTAAACATGGATTCATTTGAGTCTGTGTTTGCTGTATACAACAGCTTTGAAACACAACTTGGGAAAATATGCAAAGCCAGTGAACCACTCATGAACAGCTGTTTCATTGTTAATGCAAATCATCATCAGCAGGAGGTTGGTTACTGGTTTGCTAGTGAGGCTTGGCAGTGCTTTCATATGGGGCTTCCGAATAAGCTGGAGGTCCTCATGCATAGCGGGAGGAATTCCAGCGCTGTTTAACCCCTTAAGGATGTAGGACGGTTCAGGACCGTCATCGGCATTTTTTCATTGCCGACCGACGACGGTCCTGAACCGTCCTAAATTTAAAATGTACTTACCCAATCGCCGTCGTTCCCCCGGCGGCGATCGGCGGTGCTCCCGTTGTGGGGAGACTGCCTGCAGCCCAGACAGTCTCCCCATGGCGAATTAGGACCCCTGTGGCCATGTGATCGCCCAACAGGGAGACCACATGGTCACAATAGGTGTCCATGTGTCTGCCTGCAGGGGGACTGTCTGTGCTGACAGGCAGTCTCTCTGCATGTGTAAAATCAAAAAAAAATATTAAAGTTATAGTTAATAAAAAAAAATTATTATTATATATGATATATAGACATATATTATACCTATATAATATATGTCTATATATCATATATATAATGTCATGCTAAGTGTATTTTTATATTAATATGTACATATATTAATATAAAAATACACTTATAATTAAATTACACACGTGTATATATATAATATATATAATAACTATATATATATTATTATAAAATACAAATAATAAGTAATTTAAATTAAATTAAACATGTAAAAATAATAATAAAAATGTAAAAAAAAATTATATATCTATACGAAATTTTATTCTAACTGTATTTTGATATTAATATATATATATTTATATCAAAATACACTTAGAATGAAATTGTATATATAAATAAATAAAAAGAATACGAACTATTCATATGTCCATATACAAAATTTACATAAATAATTATATAAATATACACGTAGACTATGCATATATATTTAAATTCTACGTGCGTATTTATGTAATATTTTTACATAATTAAGTTATTTTATTGATTGCAATTTAAGGGACCTACCTGCCAACCCAGGCCGAAAGTCCAGAGAATTTAATTTGCTATCACTGTATTTTACCCTGTAACGTTCTACGACACCCTAAAACCTGTACATGGGGGGTACTGTTTTACTCGGGAGACTTCGCTGAACACAAATATTAGTGATTCAAAACAGTAAAACATATCACAGTGATGATATTGTCAGTGAAAGTGACTTTTTTGCATTTTTCCCACACAAACAGCACTTTTACTGATGATATAATTGTTGTGATACATTTTCCAGTTTTGAAACACTAATATTTGTGTTCAGCAAAGTCTCCTGAGTATAACAGTACCCCCCATGTACAGGTTTTATAGCGTTTTTGAAAGTTACAGGGTCAAATATATGGGTCAAATATTTTTACATTGAAAATGGCCAGGTTGGTTACGTTGCCTTTGAGAGCGTATGGTAGCCCAGGAATGATAATTACCCCCATGATGGCATACCATTTGCAAAAGAAGACAACCCAAGGTATTGCAAATGGGGTATGTCCAGTCTTTTTTAGTAACCACTTAGTCACAAACACTGGCCAAAATTAGCGTTCAATTTAGTTTTTTACTTTTTTCACACACAAACAAATATGAACGCTAACTTTGGCCAGTGTTTGCGACTAACTGGCTACTAAAAAAGTCTGGACATACCCCATATTGAATACCCTGGGTTGTCTACTTTAAAAAAAATATGTACATGTGGGGTGTTGTTCAGCGATTTATGACAGATAATAGTGTTACAATGTCACTATTGATACATTTTAAAAATGTATGTTTTGAAACCGCAATATCCTACTTGTACTTATAGCCCTATAACATGCAAAAAAATAGCAAAAAGCATGTAAACACTGGGTATTTTTAAACTCAGGACAACATTTTGAATCTATTTAGCAGTTTTTTTCATTCGCTTTTGTAGATGAGTAAAAGATTTTTCACATAAAAGTCAAAAAACATGTATTTTTTTTCAATTTTTCATCATATTTTTTCATTTTTAAAAAATTAAATTACATGAGATTATATAAATAATGGTATGTAATGAAAGCCCCTTTTGTCCTGAAAAAAACAATATATAATTTGTATGGGAACAGTAAATGAGAGAGCGGAAAATTACAGCTAAACACAAACACCACAAAAGTGTAAAAAGATGCCTGGTCGCAAATGTACAACATCGCAAAAACAGTCCGGTCCTTAAGGGGTTAAAACACTTTTCGTGTTCTATGAACACGGAAGTCCCTCTAGTGGCTGTCTGATAGACAGGCACTAGAGGAGGATTTAACCCTGCAAGGTAAATATTGCAGTTTATAAAAACTGCAATAATTACACTTCCAAGGTTAATGTTGGTGGGAGTTGGCACCCAGACCACTCCAATGGGCAGAAGTGGTCTGGGTGCCTGGAGTGTCCCTTTAAATAATAACTTTTAGAAAAATATTGTTACATGCAAGGTTTGAATTACTTTCCTTTTTATCTGAGAGAGATTAACTCCCATGTCTACACGTCAGGCTCAGAAATACAAAGTACATTTGAAAATTATAAGGTGAAGGACTCAAGTGTGCATCGCATTAAAATCAACCAATTATACTGTCTATTTACTTTGTCTTAAAATGGCTGGCATATGTGCAGAAACTAAATATTCAAAACTGACTCCTAGCTCCTCTTTTATATATAGATAATGTATTAAAAACATTAAGCAAAACAATTACCATTTTTAAGAACCTTTCAGTGGCATGCCCCGTCCTGACCAGGAAATGGCTCCACCAATTAGCAGCCACTCATTCTGGTCTGTGGGGGTCTGATTTACAGGACTTTATGGCATAAGTACTGATAGTGGCAGAGCCAAGTACTCTGCTACAGCTTGGCTTAATCTCAATGAGCAATATAATCCAAATTGTGCATGTGGTGAGTTATTGTCTGTCTCAAAACTTCAGTGATTTTTACAAAGCCATTATAACACAGCCATTATAAGTCACATATCCACTGTGGAATGATACAAAGAACACTTGACTTTACTAGTTTGGAAGTGTCAATTATTTTACATAATGATATATGAATCAACACAACATATTGAATAAACTGTTACATCATACAATCATAGCCCGTAGATTGTTCTAAATCTCACATTTGCCTTCTTTGTTTCCAGCCTAAATATATCCAGAATATCTTACAAGCAGTGGAGGTGAGGAAGAAGGAACAGGAGAAAAGGATGGAAAAGAAGATCCAGAAGGAACGTGAAATGGAAGGAGAGGAGTTCCAGGACAAGGAAGCTTTTGTCACATCTGCTTACAAAAAAAGATTACAAGAGAAAGCTGAAGAAGAAGCACAAGAGAGAAGGCAGGCAGAGATGGAGGGTACAATCCTATCATTGTTTAATTCCTATATGTCCTTAATCGTCATCCTTTATTAATACCTGGTTTCCCATTATACACCATCCCACTTATTGCTACCTGACAGGTCTAAGTGTACGACAGAATCACTACCGTCACTTCTTTCCTGCAGCCTTGATGTGATGCACGATGTGTGAAAAGT
The DNA here is from genome assembly GCF_036172605.1 of Pelobates fuscus. Taxonomy (NCBI): domain Eukaryota; kingdom Metazoa; phylum Chordata; class Amphibia; order Anura; family Pelobatidae; genus Pelobates; species Pelobates fuscus. The sequence continues at coordinate 89,678,969 of NC_086317.1, read as the reverse complement.
GCAAGGTCCATAAAATTACTGATGTGAAAAAAAAACAACGATTTAAGACTTGATTTCAGAATCCCTTCCATTTGTTTCTACCTAAAATCTGAGCCAACATCTGAGCCAATTTGGTTCACACTTGTGCAGAGCTTTATATACCCATTTCCCCTATTTCAGAAATGCTGTTTTTACAATTCCTAATGAGCAGCTAGACATCTCTTCTTTCCATCACTTCACCATTTACCTTTTCTGAGAATTACCTTACGAGGGATACTGCCAAGTTCAGCTGCTGAGTCTAGTGAACTTTGTAAATACTTCAGCATTTTACTGTGCATGCTGGCCGTTCATTTATTATTATTTTGATTTGCTGTACTGTACTAGTTATGGTGCCTTGAATGACCCTTTGTGTTTTAAATATATCTTTATCTTCTATTATTTGCTTGGTTACAGCTTCTCTTGATGTGACAAAACAAAAGGACCTTAGTGGTTTCTACAGACATCTGTTAAATCAAACTGTTGGGGAAGAGGAAACCCCCGAGTGTAGCTTGCGTAATCCTGGGTAAGATGTTTAAATTTCTACCCTCTTTATGGTTGTGTGATGATTAGAGAGCCTTCTCCTATCCTTTTCTGTTATTGTGAGACATTAGACGCAGGCTTCCCCAAACTCTGGCCCTCCAGATGTTGCTGAACTACAACTCCCATGATTCTATGAATGAAATAGAATCATGGGAGTTTTAGTTCAGCAACATCTGGAGGGCCGGAGTTTGGGGAACCCTGCATTAGAGGATCAGCAAACCAGGCTAAAGTGCAACAATTCCTTAAGTCAGAAGAAACAAAAATTGAAGATGTAACACTAGACTAGCGATAACAAATTAGGCTCTGTCGACTAGGAACCACAAATTATGAAATAATTACATCGTAATCCTTAATTTGCATTTTATTATGGAATGACAGTCCCAAAAGGGTGATACAGGCACAGTAAAATCCAGTTTCCTTTTCAAATGTTAAATTGAGGCACTTACGGTTATGCTGCATTTACACTATTAATATGTCTCAGGCAGCGGCATACAATATCCATTGGAGTAGTAGAATACATGTAGAAATTATAGTTTTGTAGGCATGTACAACTTAATCTAAATATTTGTTCTTAAACTTGAAATCCAGTAATTGTAGAGTACTGAAAAGTAGCATATAAAGATTATCCTGCATTCCTGAATTTCCAGAAATTGGTGAAAACGTAACAGTAACAAATCTCATACATGTAAACACCAGTAAAGTGTACACTGTGCCACAGATACTGTAAAACAACAATATTGTCAGAATTCATACAAAAACAGTTGATGCAGACTAGCCCACAGATGGATATTTGCGTGCCATAGACACAATATGCTGAGACCATAGACACAATATGCTGGGGCACCAAGATATCTACAGCTCTACATATGTTTTCCCGTTGTCCTGTGCCACCATTAATGTATAATCTATACAGAGTCATTACCTACCACTTACCACTTAGTTTACTTCAAAATACTCAAATATTAGTTAATTTGTTAATCACACTGCACAGATAACAAATAGTAACTAAAAACACAGTAGGTCTAATTAAAAAAAAAATAGAAATAAAAATACAGGTTTGGTATTAAATAGGGCTGCAAGTTCACATGAATAGTCGGTGGATGGTGGTATTCAACCCATTATTCTGGAACTATGACCCGGTGATGCTCAAATGAACACAAATTTTAAGGATGTTTTCTGAGCAACACTTGATTTTATCATTACCCCAAATATACAAGCTAAGCAATAAAGTAAAAATCTCAGTGCTGGTTTTCCTGGATGATAAGTCTATTGATTAATCCTCAGATTTGGTAAAATCCGATTGATTTCTAATGCCTCACGTTAAAGAGGCATATAAGAAACAAACCATCCTTTGTACTGAATATATGTAAAACCTAAAACGCAGACACATTTTATTCATTTATTTACTTATTGGGCACTGGCTCCTGTCTTAGGTTGTTCAGTAAAAAGGGAAAATTTTGAGCTACTTACCTCAAGTCCAAAACTAAAAATGTTAACTTAAAGTAATCTATTCCACTATCAAGCAAATATGCATTAACATTTGTTACTTGAAAGTGTTTTTGTCTTGTTTCTTCCTGCTTGCTTTAGAATAAAACTGGAAAAGTCAAAAGGATATTCCGATGAACACAACCAAGAGAGCGGTGCAGAAATACCAGCGCAAACAAGCAACGTGAAGATGGAAGAAAATATAGATGCTGATAGTGATTTGGGAAGTGTGTCTAGTGAGGAAGAGAGCACACCCGATAAAAAGAAAGCAGCCCCTGAGAGCAAGCCAGATAAAGACGAAAGAAAAGGCGACAGCCACAAAGCTACGAAAAAAACTAGACGTTCAAGTTCTTCCACCGAAGAAGAGGAGTACCAGGAACAAAAGGGCAGACACAAGGAAGCTAGTGGCACGGGTCGGTCAGAGAGAGACATGTATCAAAAATACAGAGATTACGACAGAGAATATGAAGAAAGACAACAGCATTGGGATTACAACAGCCGAGATCGACACAGGGCTTGGGAAGAGCAAGATTACAGAGCAAGAGATAGAGACAGAAAGGAGAATGAGGGTGGAAACAGGGATACAAGAAGGGAGCGAGATCGAGAGTATTCTGACAGAGATAGGGAAAGGGATCGGGATAGGTATAGGGAACAGGGGTGGAAACACAGAGAAAAGGAGGAAAAAGAGAGAAGGCAAGATAGGACAGACAAGGAAAAACATAGACATTCAGATAAGAGAGACCGGTCAGATAAAGATAAGAAAAACAAATCCGACAAGGAAAAAAGCCCACTACTCTCAGAGCATCATGATGACACAATTCATGTAAAACCTGCTGACGTCAAGCGCAAAGTTGAAGACTCCGAGAAGGTGGAAGAAACCCAAAACCAGGCTTCCTCCATGAGCAGCAAGTTTGCCAAGCGTACCAACGAAGAGACTGTATTATCAGCCAGAGACCGTTATCTTGCAAGGCAAATGGCAAGATTTGGAAACAAAGCATATGTAGAAAAAGAGGAGGACTAGTAATGTTATGATTGAAAAGTGGGGTTTTGGTGGTTGTGTTAAGTGGACATTGAGGACTACTTCAATGAAGCAAGTCTTGTGTGTCTAGATTTGTGGCAATATTTTTAATACACGTCTAGGTGCAGGGTGTTTCATCAGACAGGGATGCAAAAATCCATTTGATATATTCTTTCCTGTTGAGGCTGTTCTATTTTTGTTGTTTTTCAAAACAGTTGTAACGATTTGTGCAAATAAAAGTATTTATGCTGCAGTGATTGTAATTGGAATATCTTCTCAGTTTTAGTTTTTGTTTCCGTCAAATCAATTTAATCGTTGGTACCAACATCTGCTCATATCCATGGACTTCTTTTCATATTGTTTGGAAGTCTTTGCTTGTTAAAATATTACCAGTGTCTGGTAAAAACACCAGAAGAAGTGTTTACAAGGAGAGTGGGATTGGCCATAGTTAACCAGTTAAGTGGCAAATATGTGCAAAAGACATTGGACAGTGATTCTCTGGGCATATCTCTGACTCTACAAGGATTAAAGGACCACTATAGACACCCAGATCACTTCAGCTTAATGAAGAGGTCTGGGTGCCTGGTCCATCTAGGATTAACCCTTTCTGCTGTAAACATAGCAGTTTCAGAGAAACTGCTATGTTTACCTATGGGTTAATCCAGCCTCTAGTGGCTGTCTCATTGACAGCCGCTAGAGATGCTTCCGCGCTTCTCACTGTGATTTTCACAGTGAGAAGACGCCAGCGTCCATAGGAAAGCATTGAGAATGCTTTCCTATGGGCTGGCTGAATGCGCGCGTGGCTCTTGCCGTGCATGCGCATTCAGCCGATGACGGGAAAGGAGGCGGAGAGTCCCCAACGCCGAGGAAGCCCGGCGGTGGAGAAAAAGGTATGTGTTTAACCCCTTCCTCACCCTAGAGCCCGGCGGGAGGGGGACCCCTAAGGGTGGGGGGACCTAGAGACCCTATAGTGCCAGGAAAACAAGTATTTTTCCTGGCACTATAGTGGTCCTTTAAATGCATACCTACCACTTTATTAGTTTTCCTGTCTGGATTATATTTTTGTTGCTGTTACATTACTTCCCAGACAAATTAAGACTGCATAAAAAAATATTTTAGTTTCTATTTCGTAAATGTAATCTCTCCTGGAGGTCTGCCTCCCTCGTGGATTTTGTAGCTGGAAAGGCCTCATCACGTTCTTAATTTTCACCACCTTGCTTAGGAAGTGACGATTTTCAAAACTATTCATTTGGTTGTATCATCTATCATTCCTTTATTTTTGATAAAGATGATAAATTCCCTTCAAGAGATGTAAACTAATTTTGTGTCTCAAGCAATTATAAAGAAAAAGGAACAAATTTGTAACAAATGTAACATGCCACCATCTACTGTGTTGTTCACAAACGGTTTAACTCCAAAGTCTGTGCTCCAGCTTTGTATCGCTCAATTCCGTTGTCTTTCCCGCATTCTTAAAACCTAGAGAAGGAAAGTCTCAGGCAAGGGTGCCAGTGACCTAAAGGTAAGGTGGCACTCACAGGACTCGCCAACTTGCCAGAACCCTGCTATCGCTTCCTTCAACTGTGTCTGTAGTAGGAGTGGGCCGAAGCTTGCATACCGGATGTAATACTTCCTATGGATTTGGAGTGGAACTCAACTGTAGAATTATAATTAGGAGAACCCTTAGGTTTTAATAGAATAATTAGGAGAGAGAGAATAATTTTTAAATAAGGTTTTTTTAATAGTGGATTGATGAGAACAGTCTCCGTAATGTGAAGAACACAAAATTAAGATAATTTTAGTTCGATGAGAAGGGTTCCTGTAGCCTTAAGGAACACGATATGTATAAAGTTTGAAGAGAATCGTTCCTGTAGCTTTAAGGGAACAATATGAAGATAGTTAGATGAGAAGAGTTCCTGTAGCTTTAAGGAACGAGACATGCAGATGTAGGAATGCAATGAGTTCCTGTAGCTTTAAGGAACTCAATATGAAGATAGTTTGATGATGAGAGTTCCTGTAGCTTTAAGGAACACAATATGGAGATAGTTTAATGAGAGAGTCCCTGTAGCTTTAAGGAACACAATATGTAGAAAGTTTGATGAGAGAGTTCCTGTAGCTTTAAGGAACACAATATGGAGATAGTTTAATGAGGGAGTCCCTGTAGCTTTAAGGAACACAATATGTAGAAAGTTTGATGAGAGAGTTCCTGTAGCTTTAAGGAACACAATATGGAGATAGTTTAATGAGGGAGTCCCTGTAGCTTTAAGGAACACAATATGTAGAAAGTTTGATGAGAGAGTTCCTGTAGCTTTAAGGAACACAATATGGAGATAGTTTAATGAGAGAGTTCCTGTAGCTTTAAGGAACACAATATGGAGATAGGTTGATGAGAGAGTTCCTGTAGCTTTAAGGAACTCGAGTATAATTTTAGTGACTTATTTTTATATAGAAAGTTCATAAGACGAATCCATGTGAATAAGTTCATGTAGTATATACAATAATAACTTACAATTAATCTCAGTAAGAAGACATGTAGGGAAAACTGAAGTGCCAATGGAAAGGTAATGATCCAACAATATAACTTGCGTTGATGATGATGATCTTTACGAAGCAGAGATTATCCAAAGGTAATCCGAGTCAATTGGAAGGAGAATGGAGATCAGCGGTTACAAAAATCCAGGTTCGGTACACGTAATTCGTAGAAAGAGAGAGCTTGTTTGTAGCCGGTCTGATTGATCAGGAAGCTTCAAAATAATCAAGCACTTTAAGTCTGGCGTGGTTCCTCTAAGTAGCGTGAGGAAGCCGCGTCAGAGGAGGCGTGTCAATAGTCCGTGAACTCGGAAGTGTCGGATCGTGGCGAAGCCGCTAGTTAAGTTCTGACACCGGAGGAGCTTGTAAGCATGTCCTTGACAGCAATCTCAAAGCGATGGGCCCAGATGACTGCTACCAAGACTCCAGTTTTATTAAAGCGGCACTGTCATGCCGAACTTAACTTTCCTCAATCTCTTCCTCTTCTCCCCCTCTCTCCGGATCTGTTATTCTTTTCTTCCTGTCTTCTTTAGTTTTCTTTAAAATCATAAGACAAAGTAGGGACTCTTTGCCTTATGGAGGATTCCTCCGCTTGACCAGCTCTGACCAGCAGAGGAGCAAAGTGTGCTTCATTTCCGCTGGTCAGAGCAATTTTCTCATGATCCCTAGCTTTCCTCCCTGTTCCCACAATGCTTCCTGTCAGTATTGCCGAACGTCCTGTCACTTACACAGAACGCCGTCAAAACTGCCGAATTGCATCCTAACAGAATGAGAAGAGTTTTTCCATTCGTGTTAGGATGCAATTCGGTACTTTGTTCGTATCGGAATTTCATTCTAATGAATGAAACTCCGATCCTATTCATTGCCGCGGCTGCATCTTGCAGCCGCTTAGTAGATAGCTCCCTGATACCGTGGGAATTAGGGAGTTATCTACTAAAAGGCTGAAAGACCTAAATTGGTCTTTCAGCCAAATTTACTAATACTAAGTAAAGATTACTTAGTATTAGTAAATAATATGCCCCTACTCGATATATCGCGAGTAGGGGCATGTGTAGCAAGCAGTGAGCAGGCTATAGCTGTAAGAAAAACCTAATAACCCCCCCGCGCGCGGCTGGTGTCCTGCCCCCACCCCTGCGCGGTGGGTGGGGGCCCTAATAAAACAATAAGGGGGGGGGACCTACTGTCCGCCCCCCCTGGCCCCCACCCCTGTGCGGTGGGTGGGGGTCCTAATAAAACAATAGGGGGGGACCTATTGTCCTGGCCCCCACCCCTGCGCGGTGGGTGGGGGCCCTAATACAACAAAAAGGAGGGGGGACCTACTGTCCTCCCCCCCTGGCCCCCACCCCTGCGCGGTGGGTGGGGGCCCTAATAAAACAATAAGGGGGGGGACCTACTGTCCGCCCCCCCTGGCCCCCACCCCTGTGCGGTGGGTGGGGGTCCTAATAAAACAATAGGGGGGACCTACTGTCCTCCCCCCTGGCCCCCACCCCTGCGCGGTGGGTGGGGGCCCTAATACAACAAAAAGGAGGGGGGACCTACTGTCCTCCCCCCCTGGCCCCCACCCCTGCGCGGTGGGTGGGGGCCCTAATAAAACAATAAGGGGGGGGACCTACTGTCCGCCCCCCTGGCCCCCACCCCTGTGCGGTGGGTGGGGGTCCTAATAAAACAATAGGGGGGACCTACTGTCCTCCCCCCTGGCCCCCACCCCTGCGCGGTGGGTGGGGGCCCTAATACAACAAAAAGGAGGGGGGACCTACTGTCCTCCCCCCCTGGCCCCCACCCCTGCGCGGTGGGTGGGGGCCCTAATAAAACAAAAAGGGGGGGACCTACTGTCCTCCCCCCTGGCCCCCACCCCTGAGGGGTGGGTGGGGGCCCTAAATAAAGATAGGGGGAATCTACTGTCCTCCCCTCCGGCCCCCACCCCTGAGCGGTGGTTGGGGGCCCTAAATAAAGATAGGGGGGGGACCTACTGTCCTCCCCCCCGGCCCCCTCCCCTGAGCGGTGGGTGGAGGCCCTAATAAAACAATAAGGGGGGACCTACTGTCCTCCCCCCTGGCCCCCACCCCTGCACGGTGGGTGGGGGCCCTAATACAACAAAAAGGAGGGGGGACCTACTGTCCTCCCCCCCTGGCCCCCACCCCTGCGCGGTGGGTGGGGGCCCTAATAAAACAAAAAGGGGGGGACCTACTGTCCTCCCCCCTGGCCCCCACCCCTGCGCGGTGGGTGGGGGCCCTAATACAACAAAAAGGAGGGGGGACCTACTGTCCTCCCCCCCTGGCCCCCACCCCTGCGCGGTGGGTGGGGGCCCTAATAAAACAAAAAGGGGGGGACCTACTGTCCTCCCCCCTGGCCCCCACCCCTGAGGGGTGGGTGGGGGCCCTAAATAAAGATAGGGGGGAATCTACTGTCCTCCCCTCCGGCCCCCACCCCTGAGCGGTGGTTGGGGGCCCTAAATAAAGATAGGGGGGGGACCTACTGTCCTCCCCCCCGGCCCCCTCCCCTGAGCGGTGGGTGGAGGCCCTAATAAAACAATAAGGGGGGACCTACTGTCCTCCCCCCTGGCCCCCACCCCTGCGCGGTGGGTGGGGGCCCTAATACAACAAAAAGGAGGGGGGACCTACTGTCCTCCCCCCCTGGCCCCCACCCCTGCGCGGTGGGTGGGGGCCCTAATAAAACAAAAAGGGGGGGACCTACTGTCCTCCCCCCTGGCCCCCACCCCTGAGGGGTGGGTGGGGGCCCTAAATAAAGATAGGGGGGAACCTACTGTCCTCCCCTCCGACCCCCACCCCTGAGCGGTGGTTGGGGGCCCTAAATAAAGATAGGGGGGGGACCTACTGTCCTCCCCCCCGGCCCCCTCCCCTGAGCGGTGGGTGGAGGCCCTAATAAAACAATAAGGGGGGACCTACTGTCCTCCCCCCTGGCCCCCACCCCTGCGCGGTGGGTGGGGGCCCTAATACAACAATAAGGAGGGGGGACCTACTGTCCTCCCCCCCTGGCCCCCACCCCTGCGCGGTGGGTGGGGGCCCTAATAAAACAAAAAGGGGGGGAACCTACTGTCCTCCCCCCCGGCCCCCTCCCCTGAGCGGTGGGTGGAGGCCCTAATAAAACAATAAGGGGGGACCTACTGTCCTCCCCCCTGGCCCCCACCCCTGCGCGGTGGGTGGGGGCCCTAATACAACAAAAAGGAGGGGGGACCTACTGTCCTCCCCCCCTGGCCCCCACCCCTGCGCGGTGGGTGGGGGCCCTAATAAAACAAAAAGGGGGGGACCTACTGTCCTCCCCCCCTGGCCCCCACCCCTGTGCGGTGGGTGGGGGTCCTAATAAAACAATAGGGGGGGACCTACTGTCCTCCCCCCCGGCCCCCACCCCTGCGCGGTGGGTGGGGGCCCTAATACAACAATAAGGAGGGGGGACCTACTGTCCTCCCCCCCTGGCCCCCACCCCTGCGCAGTGGGTGGGGGCCCTAATAAAACAAAAAGGGGGGGAACCTACTGTCCTCCCCCCCGGCCCCCACCCCTAAGCGGTGGGTGGGGGCCCTAAATAAAGATAGGGGGGAACCTACTGTCCTCCCCTCCGGCCCCCACCCCTGAGCGGTGGTTGGGGGCCCTAAATAAAGATAGGGGGGGGACCTACTGTCCTCCCCCCCGGCCCCCTCCCCTGAGCGGTGGGTGGAGGCCCTAATAAAACAATAAGGGGGGACCTACTGTCCTCCCCCCTGGCCCCCACCCCTGCGCGGTGGGTGGGGGCCCTAATACAACAATAAGGAGGGGGGACCTACTGTCCTCCCCCCCTGGCCCCCACCCCTGCGCGGTGGGTGGGGGCCCTAATAAAACAAAAAGGGGGGGAACCTACTGTCCTCCCCCCCGGCCCCCACCCCTAAGCGGTGGGTGGGGGCCCTAAATAAAGATAGGGGGGGACCTACTGTCCTCCCCCCCGGCCCCCACCCCTGAGCGGTGGTTGGGGGCCCTAAATAAAGATGGGGGGGACCTACTGTCCTCCTCCCAGCCCCCTCCCCTGAGCGGTGGGTGGGGGCCCTAATAAAACAATAAGGGGGGGGACCTACTGTCCGCCCCCCCTGGCCCCCACCCCTGTGCGGTGGGTGGGGGTCCTAATAAAACAATAGGGGGGGACCTACTGTCCTCCCCCCCGGCCCCCACCCCTGCGCGGTGGGTGGGGGCCCTAATACAACAATAAGGAGGGGGAACCTACTGTCCTCCCCCCCTGGCCCCCACCCCTGCGCAGTGGGTGGGGGCCCTAATAAAACAAAAAGGGGAGGGACCTACTGTCCTCCCCCCCGGCCCCCACCCCTGAGCGGTGGTTGGGGGCCCTAAATAAAGATAGGGGGGGACCTACTGTCCTCCCCCCCGGCCCCCTCCCCTGAGCGGTGGGTGGGGGCCCTAATAAAACAATAAGGGGGGGGACCTACTGTCCGCCCCCCCTGGCCCCCACCCCTGTGCGGTGGGTGGGGGTCCTAATAAAACAATAGGGGGGGACCTACTGTCCTCCCCCCTGGCCCCCACCCCTGCGCGGTGGGTGGGGGCCCTAATACAACAATAAGGAGGGGGGACCTACTGTCCTCCCCCACCCCTGCGCAGTGGGTGGGGGCCCTAATAAAACAAAAAGGGGGGGACCTACTGTCCTCCCTCCTGGCCCCCACCCTTGAGGGGTGGGTGGGGGCCCTAAATAAAGATAGGGGGGAACCTACTGTCCTCCCCTCCGGCCCCCACCCCTGAGCGGTGGTTGGGGGCCCTAAATAAAGATAGGGGACCTACTGTCCTCCCCCCCGGCCCCCTCCCCTGAGCGGTGGGTGGGGGCCCTAATAAAACAATAAGGGGGGACCTACTGTCCTCCCCCCTGGCCCCTTCCCCTGCGTGGTGGGTGGGGGCCCTAATACAACAATAAGGAGGGGGGACCTACTGTCCTTCCCCCCTGGCCCCCACCCCTGCGCGGTGGTGGGGGTCCTAATAAAACAAAAAGGGGGGGGGACCTACTGTCCTCCCCCCTGGCCCCCACCCCTGAGCGGTGGGTGGGGGCCCTAAATAAAGATAGGGGGGAACCTACTGTCCTCCCCCGCGGCCCCCACCCCTGTGCGGTGGGTGGGGGCCCTAATAAAAAAATAAGGGGGGGACCTACTGTCCTCTACCCCGGCCCCCACCCCTGAGCGGTGGGTGGGGGCCCTAAATAAAGATAGGGGGGACCTACTGTCTTCCCCCCCCGGACCCCACCCCTGAGCGGTGGGTGGGGGCCCTAAATGAAACGCCCCCCCCAATCAAGGTGACTAGGGGTCCCAAGCCCCTAGTCACCTTCCCCCCACCCAAAACAAACTATCCCCTACCTACCCCCCCCACCCTAAAAATAGTGAGGGGGGAATAAAATAACTAACCTGTAAAAAAAAAAAATTAAACTTACCATTTGACGTCTTCTTTTTTCTAAAATCTTCTTTCTTCAGCCCCCAAAAAGGCCAAATAAAAATCCATCATACCCGTCGCACTTTAAAAAAAAAAAAAAAAAACGAGCGCAAAACAAAAATTAATCCTTGTTCGCCCTTCGAGGGCACGCCGCGTACTGAGCTCCGCAGGGCGGGACAAGGCTTATAAAGCCTTGCCCCGCCCTGCAATTAGGCTTAGAACACTCTGATTGGTTGGTTTAAGCCAATCAGAGTGCTCTGTGTCATTTTACACAGCGTGGGAAAATTCAAAAGAACTTTCCCACGCTTGTAAAATGACACAGATCACTGTGATTGGATGGTTTTCAAGCCATCCAATCACAGTGCTCTGTGTCATTTTACAAGCGTGGGAAAGTTCTTTTGAATTTTCCCACGCTGTGTAATTTGACTCATAACACTCTAATTGGTTACTTAATCCACCAATCAGAGTGTTATGAGTCAAATTACACAGCGTGGGAAAATTCAAAAGAACTTTCCCACGCTGTGTAAAATGACACAGAGCACTCTGATTGGGTGGCTTTCAAGGCTACAGGTTAGTTATTTTATTCCCCCCTCACTTTTTAGGGTGAGGGGGGTAGGTAGGGGATAGTTTGTTTTGGGTGGGGGGGGGGGGGTGACTAGGTACTTGGGACCCCTAGTCACCTTGATTGGGGGGGTGTTTCATTTAGGGCCCCCACCCACCGCTCAGGGGTGGGGGCCGGGGGGGGAGGACAGTAGGTTCCCCTCCCCTTATTGTTTTATTAGGGCCCCCACCCACCGCGCAGGGGTGGGGGCCAGGGGGGAGGACAGTAGGTCCCCCCCTTATTGTTTTATTAGGGCCCCCACCCACCGCGCAGGGGTGGGGGCCAGGGGGGGAGGACAGTAGGTCCCCCCCCCTATCTTTATTTAGGGCCCCCACCCACCGCTCAGGGGTGAGGGCCAGGGGGAGGACAATAGGTCCCCCCCTTATTGTTTTATTAGGGCCCCCACCCACCGCGCAGGGGTGGGGGCTAGGGTGGGAGGACAGTAGCCCCCCCCTCATTATCATTATGGCCCCCACCTGCCACACAGTGGTGGGGGCCTGGGGGGGAGGGCAGTAGGCCCTCCCCTCTCTTTATTTTGGGCCTCCAACCACCGCTCAGGGGTGGGGGCCAGGGGGGGAGGACAGTAGGTCCCCCCCCTTCATTATCATTATGGCCCCCACCCGCCGCCCAGGGTGGGGGAGAGGGGGAGGACCATAGGTCCGCCCCCCCTTATTGTAATTAATGTAATTTTTTTTCAACAGTGAGCAGCCACAGGTGACCTAAAGTCACTCGCTCAATACCAGCGAACCTAACTCCCTTGGGGTCTCCGGAATGTTGGTTCCTGATGTGTCTAGCCACAGGTGTATCCCTCTGGTTTTTCACAGAGTGGATGTGCTCCATAATCCGCCTTTTAAATGGGCGGATCGTTTTGCCCACGTATTTTAGGCCACATTCACAGATCAGGAGGTAAACTATGCCTTTGGTACTGCAATTGAAAAATTGTTTAACATTGCAGACCACCTGATCACTTGCGTCCATAAGGTGTTTGGAGTCTTTGCAAATGTAGTTACATGCTACACATTTGCCACACTTGTAGGTACCCTGTAGAGAGAGCCAGTTACGTCCAGGTTTCTTAGAGGATAGATGGCTGGGCACTAGTGTCTCTTTTAGATTTCTGCCTCTACGTGCTGTTAGGGATACGTAGGGGGTGACTATCCCCTTGAAGTGGGGGTCCTGCGATATGAGTGGCCAGAACCTGCTTAATATCTTTTTGGCTTGGTTCCAGCCTGAATCAAAATTCGCAATGCAACGAATTGGCGTTTGTGTGGCAAGTGGCAGTTTGTCGTTAAGAAGTTCCAATCTATCACTGTTCAAGGCCCTATGATAGGCTTGTTTTAGACAGCGGTTGGGATAGCCCCTTTCTTTAAATCTTTGTTTGAGGAGTTTGGCTTGGATGATAAATTCCTCCACGTTGGAACAGTTTCTCCTGAGCCGGAGGTATTGTCCCGTAGGGATGCCTCTCTTCAGTGTGGTAGGGTGATGGCTCTCCCACCTCAACATGGTATTAGTTGAGGTGGGTTTCCTGTACAGAGTCGTCTCAATGGTTTGTTTTGATGTGGTTGTGAACGTGCAATCAAGGAAGTTCAAGGAGGACCCACCTATCTCCATCGTGAACTTCAGATTAAGGTCATTGGAGTTCAAGGTCTCTACGAAAATCATGAACTGTTCCCTCGTGCCTGTCCATACCACAAGCACGTCATCTATATAGCGTTTCCACATGAAGATGAACTTAGTGTGCTCAATATTTGAGTTATTGAAGACCACGTACTCCTCCCACCACCCCAGGTGCAGGTTGGCATATGATGGGGCACAAGATGTCCCCATAGCTGTGCCCTGCACCTGGTGGTAGTAATGGCCATTGAACAGGAAAAAGTTATGGGTCAGGACAAACTGTAGCAGGTCTATTACAAAGGAGGTGTGGCCCTGATGTCTAGGACCGCGTGTTTCCAAGTAGTGCTTGGTATGTCTTAGCCCTAAGGAATGGGGGATAGACGAATAGAGTGCCTCTACGTCCAGGCTGCATAGGATGGCATTCTCTGGAAGACTGGTGGAGGCTAGACACTTCAGGGTGTCCTTGGTGTCCCTGAGATGGGAAGGTAGTTTTTCAACAAAGGGGCGAAGAATCTTGTCTATGTAGACACTAGCTTTGCATGTTAGGTTGTTAGATCCCGACACAATGGGTCTAGCAGACAAAACTTCATATTGTTTATGCACCTTCGGTAGACAGTAAAAGGTGGACACAGTAGGGCATTTTACGTATATATACGAATATTCATCTTTTCCTAAGATTCCATCATCAAATGCCTTATCCAGAAGATTTTTGAGTGTCAATAGAAATTTGGCCGAAGGGTCAGAGGGTAGGTGTTTATAGGTGGTACTGTCCTTAAGTATATTTTGGGCCATTTGCACATACTGTGTTTTGTTTTGTACCACTATATTTCCTCCCTTGTCTGCCGGCTTAATGACGATGTCGTCATTTGCCTGTAGTTCACAGAGGGCCTGCCACTCACGCCTTGAAAGGTTGCTGTGTGGTCTAAGTTGGAGGGTATCCAATTTTAAGTCTTGTATCATTTTACAAGTCGATTCTACGAACATGTCAATGTTCTTATAGTCCCTGATGTTCGGGGTAAATTTGCTCTTAGTTCGTAGGTCGGTATACGGTAGCAACTCAGGGCCATCATTCTCATCTAGTAGGGCTACTAGATCACTGAGGCACTGATATTCCCTCATATTAAAACCCAGGTTTCTGGCTTTCTTCTCGTTCTCAATAAAGAAAAATTTGTGGAGGGCCAATCTCCGCCCAAAGAGGTGAATATCCTTTATCCATTCAAACTTGTTGAATAGAGGAACCGGGACAAAGGATAACCCCTTTGTGAGAACCTGGACCTGGGTTTCAGTAAGTGCCTCATCTGAGAAATTGATGACTTTATTACTGGAGTTTAATAGCGTTTGCGTGACCTCCCCCTGTATCGGGTTTGTCTGAACTGTGTTTGGGGTTCCCCCTCTCGGGGGTTTTGGCCTAAAAAAGCCACCCCTTTTTTTCAGTATGCCTCTTGTTTGAGTGACATTAGAGGGTGTGGAACTCGTGTTTGAGCCGTCAGTGTCTGTGTCAGAAGTCTCGTACTCTGATGTTGAGTACTGGTCTGAGTCTGTACGTATATTTTTTCTGTTAAATTTTCTATAGACTCTACCATTTTTATAGTCTAGATTATCCCTTATAAACTTTTTATGCTTCCGATTTTTAATAGTGTCTTTGTACTTATTCAAATTCTGCTGTAGTTTTAATTCTTGTGAGTCAAAGGTTGGATCATCTTTATGTTTTTGTACAGCCTCAACTGCTTCCTTAACATTGTTGTTTATAAGCTCCAATCTTTGGCTCTCAAATCTACATATAATGTTCATGAAAGTACGGGAGCATAAATTAGCTGCATCCTCCCATTCCTTTAGGAGGGCAGTATCCTCCATTTGCATATTAGGCAGGACTTGGATTCTGAGACCTCTGGGAATCATAGATTTATTCAGATAGTTGTGGATAGAGGAAATTTCCCAGCCCAGTCTAATTTGTTGCTTACAAGCATTGGATATAAGTCTAAATTTAGATTCAATGCTAGTGTCCTGGGAGAGAAAAACACTCTCTTTATCTGTAAAAACATTTTCGGCGTCAAGGCACCATTGACTTGGATCTTTAAGTTGGTTTAAAAAGTTAGCCATTGCTTAAGAGAATCACACACACCAAGATCTGAGTTATATTCTAGGACACAGGTAGGTATTGAAACCTTGTGAGTAGTAAAGAAAAAGTAAGTTGGATACCCAAACTGGGAAGCAACTAGTGGTGTGTCCTGGGGCGACCAAAATTAGGGGTTAACCCTTACAAAATTGTATACATAGAAAAGTAGACCTGGTGGGTCAGAGAAAGTAGGGCGCCCCCTAGTGAATATCTGTACATATATACATGGAATAAAACATAACTTTTAATAGTTGCTGCATCTAAAATGCTAATGGTAGGGACCCAGATACCTAACAAACAAAAATAATAATGAATACAAAAAGAGTGAACAAAAAACACCAATAAACAAAACAAAACAAAAAGAAAATGGTTAGGGAGGATATCAATGAATGTGAGAGCGTGCAGGATGGGGATAGAGTATCCTAAGGTGATAACCTGAGGGTTACTAGGCGAATAAAACGCTTCCCCAAACCTACTAAATATCTCACGAGTACACTGGTTACTCTCTGTTTAGTAGTGCTGTTGGCTCTCCGTATAATCCCCACTATCAGTATGCAACCCTGAATCAGGTGGGGTAAGGACCGTGGCAAACTATAATCTGTCCATGGAAAAGGGAACTAAGCAACAAAGAAGTAACAAAAGAGATAAGTGTATCAAGTAGATGGTCCTAGTCTGGATGATACAAATGTATCTAAAGAATAATACAGTTATAGGAGCAGTACCACCGGGGTTAAGGGAACGAATTCAGTGAGGGGAGAGCAGCCACAATTTAGAACAACGCTAAAGGGCATTAATTAGCAGCCATGCAGTTGTATCTTTGAAAAATTGCTCAATACCCCTCATCCGTCCCCCCAGCAGCACCCCTCTGTCTAGAAATGATACGAATCATAGGAAATGGCTACGGGAACAAGGCTCAATGTGCAGAGAGCCCTAAATGGCTGACCTGCAGTGCTATAATAGACCAGGTATAGACCAGCCGACCTGCTGGATCTTTGGACTAGTAATCACCACTCGCTCAATGCACCCCTTCAGTCCCCTAGTCGCCACCACTCTTGACCGAGAGAAAACCTTTGTATCACTGCTGAAGACCTAATTGGTATTGCTCAGCTTACTAACTGATCATCCATGCAACTGGACTCGTCACATATCCTCCCTAACTGCCTGCCTGACACGTGTTTCGGCGCCAATGCTAGCGCCTTCTTCTGAGGCTAAATGAGAAATGGACCACGGGAGCTCCTTAAATATCCCCACATCGATACGTCATACAGGTGGGCGTGTTACATAGTTTTGCGCCCAGACTGATCGACAACGGGCCAATCACGCCCCTTGATGACGTGTTATGCTAATGAGATTCGCCGGACCCTGTTAACCCCTATGGTGCCTTTAGCATCTGTGTGTTGACCATGATTGTGGATAATCCGCTTGTATATACGCCGAACTCAGGGCTACTGCCAGGTTACAGTGCCTTAGTCAGTATAAGAGTTCGAGCCCGAAAAAAATCTCGGGGTATTAGGGACCTGTGATAAACCTCCTGTCAAAAAAGTCCTCTATTAGGAGAGGACTGCTTGAGATGCTTGGAGTGCCAATCGTGGGATACAATCCCGGCTGAGGCACAGGAGGGTTAGTCCGATGACACTAAGGGGGTACTCGTTCAAAGTGGGGTATTAGCATATAAGTAGGGTCCCCGTAGTCGCACGTTAAACATAAAGAAAATAGACATGAGAAAGACAATAAATGACAATGACACCCATAGAGGGAATAAAGTGTGATGAAACGGATAGTAGAAAGTTAACTAAAATGAAATAAAGTAGGTGACAATAAAGAATGAATGGAAAAGTGACCTAAGAAAGATGGGGTGAGGGGTAACAAAAGTATATACAGTCCCTAAGGAAATTATGTACATATGTAATATAATCATATTATTGAAGTCTTGGTGTGATTATTTCTCAATAAAGGGAGTGAATGTAAATCCCTCATTTAAACCGTTGGGGGCCAGGGTTTTAAACCTATATATCCAATAACACTCTCTTTTAAGTAGAGTGTTGTCCAAGTCACCGCCTCTATGACCTAAAGTCACTCGCTCAATACCAGCGAACCTAACTCCCTTGGGGTCTCCGGAATGTTGGTTCCTGATGTGTCTAGCCACAGGTGTATCCCTCTGGTTTTTCACAGAGTGGATGTGCTCCATAATCCGCCTTTTAAATGGGCGGATCGTTTTGCCCACGTATTTTAGGCCACATTCACAGATCAGGAGGTAAACTATGCCTTTGGTACTGCAATTGAAAAATTGTTTAACATTGCAGACCACCTGATCACTTGCGTCCATAAGGTGTTTGGAGTCTTTGCAAATGTAGTTACATGCTACACATTTGCCACACTTGTAGGTACCCTGTAGAGAGAGCCAGTTACGTCCAGGTTTCTTAGAGGATAGATGGCTGGGCACTAGTGTCTCTTTTAGATTTCTGCCTCTACGTGCTGTTAGGGATACGTAGGGGGTGACTATCCCCTTGAAGTGGGGGTCCTGCGATATGAGTGGCCAGAACCTGCTTAATATCTTTTTGGCTTGGTTCCAGCCTGAATCAAAATTCGCAATGCAACGAATTGGCGTTTGTGTGGCAAGTGGCAGTTTGTCGTTAAGAAGTTCCAATCTATCACTGTTCAAGGCCCTATGATAGGCTTGTTTTAGACAGCGGTTGGGATAGCCCCTTTCTTTAAATCTTTGTTTGAGGAGTTTGGCTTGGATGATAAATTCCTCCACGTTGGAACAGTTTCTCCTGAGCCGGAGGTATTGTCCCGTAGGGATGCCTCTCTTCAGTGTGGTAGGGTGATGGCTCTCCCACCTCAACATGGTATTAGTTGAGGTGGGTTTCCTGTACAGAGTCGTCTCAATGGTTTGTTTTGATGTGGTTGTGAACGTGCAATCAAGGAAGTTCAAGGAGGACCCACCTATCTCCATCGTGAACTTCAGATTAAGGTCATTGGAGTTCAAGGTCTCTACGAAAATCATGAACTGTTCCCTCGTGCCTGTCCATACCACAAGCACGTCATCTATATAGCGTTTCCACATGAAGATGAACTTAGTGTGCTCAATATTTGAGTTATTGAAGACCACGTACTCCTCCCACCACCCCAGGTGCAGGTTGGCATATGATGGGGCACAAGATGTCCCCATAGCTGTGCCCTGCACCTGGTGGTAGTAATGGCCATTGAACAGGAAAAAGTTATGGGTCAGGACAAACTGTAGCAGGTCTATTACAAAGGAGGTGTGGCCCTGATGTCTAGGACCGCGTGTTTCCAAGTAGTGCTTGGTATGTCTTAGCCCTAAGGAATGGGGGATAGACGAATAGAGTGCCTCTACGTCCAGGCTGCATAGGATGGCATTCTCTGGAAGACTGGTGGAGGCTAGACACTTCAGGGTGTCCTTGGTGTCCCTGAGATGGGAAGGTAGTTTTTCAACAAAGGGGCGAAGAATCTTGTCTATGTAGACACTAGCTTTGCATGTTAGGTTGTTAGATCCCGACACAATGGGTCTAGCAGACAAAACTTCATATTGTTTATGCACCTTCGGTAGACAGTAAAAGGTGGACACAGTAGGGCATTTTACGTATATATACGAATATTCATCTTTTCCTAAGATTCCATCATCAAATGCCTTATCCAGAAGATCGTCTATCCCCCATTCCTTAGGGCTAAGACATACCAAGCACTACTTGGAAACACGCGGTCCTAGACATCAGGGCCACACCTCCTTTGTAATAGACCTGCTACAGTTTGTCCTGACCCATAACTTTTTCCTGTTCAATGGCCATTACTACCACCAGGTGCAGGGCACAGCTATGGGGACATCTTGTGCCCCATCATATGCCAACCTGCACCTGGGGTGGTGGGAGGAGTACGTGGTCTTCAATAACTCAAATATTGAGCACACTAAGTTCATCTTCATGTGGAAACGCTATATAGATGACGTGCTTGTGGTATGGACAGGCACGAGGGAACAGTTCATGATTTTCGTAGAGACCTTGAACTCCAATGACCTTAATCTGAAGTTCACGATGGAGATAGGTGGGTCCTCCTTGAACTTCCTTGATTGCACGTTCACAACCACATCAAAACAAACCATTGAGACGACTCTGTACAGGAAACCCACCTCAACTAATACCATGTTGAGGTGGGAGAGCCATCACCCTACCACACTGAAGAAAGGCATCCCTACGGGACAATACCTCCGGCTCAGGAGAAACTGTTCCAACGTGGAGGAATTTATCATCCAAGCCAAACTCCTCAAACAAAGATTTAAAGAAAGGGGCTATCCCAACCGCTGTCTAAAACAAGCCTATCATAGGGCCTTGAACAGTGATAGATTGGAACTTCTTAACGACAAACTGCCACTTGCCACACAAACGCCAATTCGTTGCATTGCGAATTTTGATTCAGGCTGGAACCAAGCCAAAAAGATATTAAGCAGGTTCTGGCCACTCATATCGCAGGACCCCCACTTCAAGGGGATAGTCACCCCCTACGTATCCATAACAGCACGTAGAGGCAGAAATCTAAAAGAGACACTAGTGCCCAGCCATCTATCCTCTAAGAAACCTGGACGTAACTGGCTCTCTCTACAGGGTACCTACAAGTGTGGCAAATGTGTAGCATGTAACTACATTTGCAAAGACTCCAAACACCTTATGGACGCAAGTGATCAGGTGGTCTGCAATGTTAAACAATTTTTCAATTGCAGTACCAAAGGCATAGTTTACCTCCTGATCTGTGAATGTGGCCTAAAATACGTGGGCAAAACGATCCGCCCATTTAAAAGGCGGATTATGGAGCACATCCACTCTGTGAAAAACCAGAGGGATACACCTGTGGCTAGACACATCAGGAACCAACATTCCGGAGACCCCAAGGGAGTTAGGTTCGCTGGTATTGAGCGAGTGACTTTAGGTCATAGAGGCGGTGACTTGGACAACACTCTACTTAAAAGAGAGTGTTATTGGATATATAGGTTTAAAACCCTGGCCCCCAACGGTTTAAATGAGGGATTTACATTCACTCCCTTTATTGAGAAATAATCACACCAAGACTTCAATAATATGATTATATTACATATGTACATAATTTCCTTAGGGACTGTATATACTTTTGTTACCCCTCACCCCATCTTTCTTAGGTCACTTTTCCATTCATTCTTTATTGTCACCTACTTTATTCCATTTTAGTTAACTTTCTACTATCCGTTTCATCACACTTTATTCCCTCTATGGGTGTCATTGTCATTTATTGTCTTTCTCATGTCTATTTTCTTTATGTTTAACGTGCGACTACGGGGACCCTACTTATATGCTAATACCCCACTTTGAACGAGTACCCCCTTAGTGTCATCGGACTAACCCTCCTGTGCCTCAGCCGGGATTGTATCCCACGATTGGCACTCCAAGCATCTCAAGCAGTCCCCTCCTAATAGAGGACTTTTTTGACAGGAGGTTTATCACAGGTCCCTAATACCCCGAGATTTTTTTCGGGCTCGAACTCTTATACTGACTAAGGCACTGTAACCTGGCAGTAGCCCTGAGTTCGGCGTATATACAAGCGGATTATCCACAATCATGGTCAACACACAGATGCTAAAGGCACCATAGGGGTTAACAGGGTCCGGCGAATCTCATTAGCATAACACGTCATCAAGGGGCGTGATTGGCCCGTTGTCGATCAGTCTGGGCGCAAAACTATGTAACACGCCCACCTGTATGACGTATCGATGTGGGGATATTTAAGGAGCTCCCGTGGTCCATTTCTCATTTAGCCTCAGAAGAAGGCGCTAGCATTGGCGCCGAAACACGTGTCAGGCAGGCAGTTAGGGAGGATATGTGACGAGTCCAGTTGCATGGATGATCAGTTAGTAAGCTGAGCAATACCGATTAGGTCTTCAGCAGTGATACAAAGGTTTTCTCTCGGTCAAGAGTGGTGGCGACTAGGGGACTGAAGGGGTGCATTGAGCGAGTGGTGATTACTAGTCCAAAGATCCAGCAGGTCGGCTGGTCTATACCTGGTCTATTATAGCACTGCAGGTCAGCCATTTAGGGCTCTCTGCACATTGAGCCTTGTTCCCGTAGCCATTTCCTATGATTCGTATCATTTCTAGACAGAGGGGTGCTGCTGGGGGGACGGATGAGGGGTATTGAGCAATTTTTCAAAGATACAACTGCATGGCTGCTAATTAATGCCCTTTAGCGTTGTTCTAAATTGTGGCTGCTCTCCCCTCACTGAATTCGTTCCCTTAACCCCGGTGGTACTGCTCCTATAACTGTATTATTCTTTAGATACATTTGTATCATCCAGACTAGGACCATCTACTTGATACACTTATCTCTTTTGTTACTTCTTTGTTGCTTAGTTCCCTTTTCCATGGACAGATTATAGTTTGCCACGGTCCTTACCCCACCTGATTCAGGGTTGCATACTGATAGTGGGGATTATACGGAGAGCCAACAGCACTACTAAACAGAGAGTAACCAGTGTACTCGTGAGATATTTAGTAGGTTTGGGGAAGCGTTTTATTCGCCTAGTAACCCTCAGGTTATCACCTTAGGATACTCTATCCCCATCCTGCACGCTCTCACATTCATTGATATCCTCCCTAACCATTTTCTTTTTGTTTTGTTTTGTTTATTGGTGTTTTTTGTTCACTCTTTTTGTATTCATTATTATTTTTGTTTGTTAGGTATCTGGGTCCCTACCATTAGCATTTTAGATGCAGCAACTATTAAAAGTTATGTTTTATTCCATGTATATATGTACAGATATTCACTAGGGGGCGCCCTACTTTCTCTGACCCACCAGGTCTACTTTTCCTTGTTCCCCAGGTTACTCACCTTTCACATGTTGCTGCAGGTCCTCTTCAGCTCTCCACTTCCTGCTCCAACCCTTTCCGCGCTGGACGTGATAGCTCTGCCCTTTTTATGATGCGAAAAAGGGGCGTTAACGTCATGATGCAAATGATGTCACGGACTGCCAAAACGTCCGAATTATGACGTTTTGTGGGCATGGCTATCGTCCTAACACGCTACAGCCACAGTATAAAAGGGATTTCATGAGTTAGCTTCCTTGCCCTGTTGTGGTTCATTTTTGGTCCCAATAGTGCTATTCTGTATTCAGTGATTTATATTCTTGCTTTTGACCTTGGCTTTGTTTGTGACTATTCTGTTTTCTATACTCCTTGACCTGGCTTTGGCTTACTCGCTTGTCCTGATTTCTGTACTCCTTGACCTCGGCTTGACTTTGACTACCCTTGTGCTTATACGTTAGTCCAGCCATTCTAAGGTCCGGTATACGTTACCTTGTATCTTCATTCTGCGTGTTGGATCTCAGTTATATCCTGACGGTGCCTGGACGACCTCCTCTATAAATTCTGGCAGAAAATGCAGAACAAGAGGGCCCAAACTAGGGGCTGAAACCTATTAAACTGCGATACTCGATACTCACCCCCTGAAAATCCGTACCATATAGCTGGCGGGAGGCAGAGACCACACAAAGTGTCTAGGAAACGGAGACCAGCGAAGCTCCTCGTGGTTTACAACTCTTTAGCCTGCTCTGTATATGTCTTGTTTAATACTGCAGAGAATGCGACCTATAGCCTAGACGTGTTACATATTTTTTAGTTCACTAAGATAAAAATGAGCGATACTTTTTGACATACCCTATTAGCTACCACTATCTGTTTAACCTGCCTAGCTACCCAATGATGTAACATATTCACCCAAGTAACACACCCATTAGGGCTTATTATAAACCACTACGAATTTCTTCTTCTATATAAGCCTACATCACGTACCACAGCCCACTAGTCCTTGGACGCAAGGCAAGCGTCCTTGTTCATTCGGGAGGCCCTGAGGGGGCACTGATCCACGTTAATCGACTTCGCACCAACATAGGAAAACTCATACCCTTTTAATTCATTCTGTTATCAGTCTGCATAGCCTGTTTTGTACCTTTAAGAAAATGTCCTGTTTCATTCTTCTTTTTCTCTCCCTATCCATCCTTAAAATGTGCAGTCTAATCAAAATGCTGATCAACAGTTATGTTTATCCATGCTATGTTTAATCTTGAACCTGCATGTGCTCTTGGGGCATTGTAAGATCTGCTATGTTATTACCACGCATGACAAAAATAAAGATTTACAACATTTTTTTTAACATTTCCATTTGGGTTACATTTGTGAAAATGAGCTTTCCAAATCGCTGTCAATGTCCATGGCTCAAGCCAATGGCCCCCAATCTTTGATTTTTTTTTGTGTTGGGACAGGTAGATTGTGCTACCACTTTAATTAATGGCTAGTTAATTCTTTATAACTAGCCATCTTTTTAAATGAGGGCTCGGCCACACTGCATTTAATTTATATATTGTAATTAAAAGTAACTCCATGAGGTAACTAAAGGTGCTCACCCAGGGGATGGCCCAAGTAGGAACCCTGCAATCAACGCTCCTGTTTTTCTGAGATCTGTACTACAGCTGCTTTATTTATTGTGTTTCTGCTGTTTCTAAACGTATTGTATAGCTGCTTCTGTTCCTAAATTCCTATGACATATATTAAAATTTTTCCTTCTTATTTTCTTACCGCAAAAACCCATGTCTATCTATTTACCAACCAGACACACCTTATCTACATGACTTTCTCACTATTTTATCTCTTTGTCACATTCAATGTATTATATATATTTAATTTTTTTTTCCTTTTAGATATATATATATATTATCTTGTTAAACATATCTCGTCACTTCACATCTTTTCATTTTCACTATGCCTTCAGGTATGTCCACTCTGGGCTTGATTTAATATTTTGAAAAACATTTTGTTATTTTTCAAAATATTAAAATATCAAAACATAGAACGTATGTAACCCATCAAATCAATATATATGAAAAAAAAAATTAAACAATTTATAAAAACTATGAGACCAGTTTTTTATTTAAAGCTTTTATTGAATCACGGTGTGGTACATCGTCAATCAACAAGCAAGGAGCAAGGTTGGCAGCAGCCATTGTCAGGGTATAACACAGTGTGTAATACAGGACATATAGAACATAATATAGGTATGAGTTAGTGGCTTGTTTCCGCGTCGTGTGACGCACATTGGCTTGTTGTCTCGTTTCTGAGGGTGAGACAATGCCCTGCGTTGTTTGGATTCTTTATGGGTTCATTGCATAGTGTAGGTTGCATGGGTGGGTTCATGAGACAGTCTTATGCCACATTTACGTCTAATAGTTTACAACATATTGCAGCAAATTATTTACGAGTCTTTATGGTTATGCAAGATACGGTAGGATTGTGCGGCTACTATCATTCTTGGTGGCCCGCAGGTGGCAGATGGGTTGGTTGCTCATTGGCAGGTGAAGAGTCAGGAAGGGTAGTTAACAGTCATAGAGGAATTAAGTAGAGGGGAGGGAGAGGGTCCTCGCTTCTGAGGGGTTGCATGGCATAGTCCATCTGTCTGTGGTATCGGGTAGGGTGGTATGACACCATTTTTATCCCCCCAAAATTACATATTTTAAAAGTTTATCCAAAAAAAACTCAAGGCTTCTGTTCGTAAAATAAATATACCAACATCTGTTCATGAGCAGTTCATTTTAAATTGTCTTAGCTTCTTTGACCCCACAGAGACATGGATTCAAATTTTTTGCAATGCTAACCCTATTTCTAACCCTATTGTACCTAATGGATGTCTTCAACTTACATATCTGGGATCAACAGGATGCTGTTATAGCATTTCTTTCTCCAAGCATACTTTTCCATGTCTTTCCTTTGTGAAAAGATGGGTTGCTGTGCTTTCTATCTACTTTTCATGTATATAGCCATCTGACCATCATATTTTACTTAATCAGTTCTCTTTTTTCCCTTGTTTAAGGGAACACATCATACATTGTAGGTACATTTCATCATATGCGTTTTACATGCAGTACAGTTCTCAAGTATGGTTTGCGTTTGTTGTGGTGCGAGTCCAGTTCGCATTTGTAGTACCTCTGTCAATTGCCATTCACCCTGTGTTGTCTACATATTTAGTGGAAAGTGGAAAGTAAAGAAAAACATGCACTGACATTGTCTGCAGTAACTGCCGTTTGGTTTTGAAAACTCTCCTGAGCTGTGCTCATCTCGTTGAGTGTTTCTCCTCCCCCACTGCCCACCCCACTCTCTTCTCTTTCTGGACCAGGTGCCACCTGGACCATGCCCTTTCATATGCGGGAGTTGTGTTGGCCATTCTATTTGTCATTTCCTCATAAATTCTTGTTTTGTTGCGGGGGGTGGGAGGGTTGTTTGTTTTTCCAGTAGGAAGCTGTGCTACGTTTGGCCGCTGTGAGGACGTGTATTGTGGTGGATCTTTCTGCCTTATTGAGGCTGGTGGACATCATATGTAGTATATATATTTTGATCTACAGTGGTATTGCCTACCCCGTTAATGTTTTCAGTAGTTGGTTAATCTGTTCCCACTAGGCATGTGCATGGGGAAAATTTTAAGTTCGGTTCGGAATTCCGAAATTCGGGACTTTCGCAATTCGGGACTTAGGCAATTTGGCACTTCGGAAATTCGCCATCTTCGGCACTTCGACACTTTGGAATTTCGGAACTTCGGCATTTCGGGACTTAGGCACTTCAGGACTTCTCTTGCAGCCTCTTAGTAGATAACTCCCTAATTCCCACGGTATTAGGGAGCAATCTACCAAAAGGCTGAAAGACCTAAATTGGCCTGTGTTATGAGTCAAATTACACAGCGTGGGAAAATTCCAAAGAACTTTCCCACGCTGTGTAAAATGACACAGAGCACTCTGATTGGTGGATTTCAAACCAACCAATCAAAGTGCTGTGACAGGTAAATGTCTGAGACTTATACCAATGGGGGCGCCACAATCACAAACGTGTGAGTATAGTTACCATATTTGTAGACAGGTATGACCATGTAAAGAGATAAAAACAATAGAATATATAGTGAAGTATTTAATAACACAGTAAAGAAAATAAAAAAAACAAATATGTACACTCACAAATGTAGTTGCACAAAAAAGGCATATGTCTCAATTGTGCTGAAAAAGTCCCCTTTTATGGATGGATCCAGTTTCCAAGACTCCAAGTTGTAATAAGTCTCTTATCTGCTGAACTTCAGAGCTGTGTATGATCCAAAATATCTTGTAGGGATGCTGGCAGGCTTTATAACTGCTCGACACGTTTCGTCCTATTGACTTTATCAGGAGCTGTGTGTCCATTTTTCTTCCGGCTTTTTAAACTTTCAAATTTGCACGGCTATAAATTATACTATATATCTATTTGGATTGGGATTGGGAGTGATCCCTATTTTGGAGTGGCTAGCCTACACTGTTTCTTGCACTTTTACTCCCACTTACTGCCCTTTCTCTAGATAAATGTAGAGACTTACCTGTCAGTCTCTTCATTTACCTGTCATAGCACTCTGATTGGATGGCTTAAACCCACCAATCAGAGTGCTCTGAGCCTAATTGCAGGGCGGGGCAAGGCTTTATAAGCCTTCCCCCGTCCTGCAGAGCTCAGTCTGTGCGGAGCCCTTGCCGAGTGAAGATGTATTTTTTTTCTTTTCTTTTTTTTAATTGCGTCGGTTATTATGGATTTTTATTTGTCCTTTTTTGGGGCTGAAAAAAGAAGATTTTAGAAGAAAGAAAACATTGAATGGTAAGTTTTATTTTTTTTACAGATACTTAGTTAAAGGTCCCCCCTCATTATTTTTAGGGTGAGGGAGCTAGGTAGGGGGTTAATTTTTTTTTTGGGGGGGGAGGGGGTGACTAGGGGTTTAGGGACCCCTAGTCACCTGGGGGGGTAACATCTTTATTTAGGGCCCCCACCCGCCACTCAGGGGTGGGGGCCGGGGGGGGAGGACAATAGGTCCCCCCCCTATTGGTATTTAGGGCCCCCACCCCGGAGCGAAACGAATTGCACATGTCTAGTTCCTAGAATGGTTTAAGAATATTGCAATGCCAAAACACGTGACTGATGGTCCCGAGCATTTGCTGGATACTGTGGTATAAATGTGAGCTAGCCTTTGAGGGGTCAAATACCACCACATCCAAATTTTATACACTGTCCCTCATCGCCTGTTTTGTATGTATTAAGGCCTTATTCCACTGTCCCACTGAAATTGTGTTTGTAGTTCTGCCTCCCATTTAAGCATGTATTTGCATTTGCTCTGTAGCAACCTGCTAATGCCTTTGTTAATCCTCCGCCTCCTTGCATAAACTTTCAAACTCATTCCCATTACCTGGTTTTATTCCCTGTAGGATGAGCCTGGACAGCATGTCTTTCAACCGTAGGTATGTGAATAGTTCCCTGTTGGGTAGATTATATGTTTTCTTTAGGTCAGGGAAGGTCATAAGGTCGCCCCCCATATACAGTCCTGCTATACTATGTAAGCCTGCTTCCACCCATACTTGCAGGGGGATATCAGCTGTGTGGTATTGTAAGCATTGAATGGGCGAGTATAGTGTACTATTTGATGTCAACAATGCATTTGCCCATTCCTGCCATAGGTTTATCGAGCGTTTAGTGGCGGCTAAGGGAGGTTTTGTAGCTGGGTGGGCTTGAATTGTGGTCCACATTAATTGCATGATGGAGTGTGGAGTTTTCCAACTGCATTCATAGGGGGTGTTCAGCCATACTCCGTAGGTTCACTAGTAAAGTGGCTATGTAATATTTGTGAATGTCGGGTACTCCCAATCCTCCCTCATGAAATTTGTGTACAAAGTTGCAGCTGAGATTCTGGGAGGTCGTCTCTTCCAGACATGTGCATTTATCAATCTTTGATAATTATTTAGTTTTTTCTTAGGTAGTTCTATGGGGATTGTACGGAACAAGAACAATTTTGGGGGGAGACTCATCATCCTGATTGAGCTCAGCCGGCTCAGCCATGAAATAATTTTTTCTTCCCATCTGTCCATTGTTTGCTTTAGTTTGGTAACCTGTGCTGTATGGTTGAGTCGTATATGGTCGTGTTTGGGGTGGGTGAGTTGAATGTATTCCTAAATAAGTAAGGGACTTCTCTTTCCATTCAAACCAGTATTGCTGGGCTAGAACGCGTTTGGATCGTTTCGACATGTGGATTGGGAGTGTTTGGGTTTTGGATGTGTTGTTCTTGTAGTATGATACTGCCCCATATGTTTCGAGGAGGTTCATCAGATGAGGCAGGGACTCTAGCGGTTTGGTTAATAAAAGCAGGATGTCGTCCGCGAAGAGCACCAATTTCTGGTCGCCCATCGCAGTAGACAAACCCCTTATGTGTTTGTGTGTTTTTATGTCCTGTGCTACTGGCTCAAGTGCCAGTATGAAGATCAGAGAAGAGAGGGGCATCCCTGCCGAGTACCGTTTGTAAGTGTGATGGATCTAGATAGGTAACCGGTATTGAGTATTTTGGCCGATGGGGAGGTGTATAATGCCATGATGGCTCTTAAGAATTTTGTAGGAAAGCCGAATTTTATGAGGACTGATGTCAAATATCCCCAATGCAGCCTATCAAATACTTTTTCAGCGTTTAGCGCCACCAAAAACCCCGACTCGCCTGTGCGTTTCATCAGTCCCAAGAGGTCCAGGAAATGCTAGTGTTGTCCCCTGCTTGTCACCCTGGGACAAATCTCACCTGTTCCTATGATATTAGGGTGGGCAATAGGAGTTTTATTCGGTTGGCCATGGCCTTGGCCAGAAGCTTGGTATCTGCATTAAGCAGTGAAATTGGACAGTAGTTTTCACATTTGTCGGTTGGCTTTCCTGGTTTTGGAAGGGTAATAATATTAGCCTCTAACATGTCCAACGGGATGTTACCCGACCTCATGTCATTATATAAATTAGTAAGGTGTGGAACCAGAACGTCCAAAATGGTGGTATAGTGAAAGTTGGAGTTGCCATCTGGGCCTGGGGCATTGTGTTTTGATAGTGACTGAATAGCGTTTCGGACCTCCTCTTGCATGAAGAGGGAGTCCAAATCGGTCTTGTCTAGTGGTAATATGGTCAGAAGTCGTATGTTTGTTATTTAGAAAACTATCAATATTTTGTTGTGTTGGTTGTGTTATTGTGTTATTGTTCTGTAAGTTATACAGGTTTTCATAGAAGTCGGCAAAGGTGTGCAATGTGCTTGTTGGGTTGATAAGTTTCACCCCATCTGTCGATTTAACGGAGACTATTTTGGTCTGGGCATATTTTTGTTTTAATTTTAATTTAGTGCCCTCGTGTTTCCTTGTGTGTAGTGTCATGGTCCAGTTTTGTCATACATTTCTCTGTTGCGCGTAGCTGAGTGTGATTTAGCGTGGTACGAGCTTCTCCTAACTGTCTCCCTAGTCTCTTAGAGAGGTTTTGTTTGTTTTTCGCTTCTAGGTCTACTATTGTTTGATGTAATTGTGCGCTTTCATTTTCATATTTCTTTTTCATGTTAACCCCCATCTGTATCAGTAGTCCCATCACCACTGCCTTATGTGCTATCCACTTGGTAGACTCTGACAGTGAATGGGGGGGCGGGGGAGGGTGTTCTCCCGGAAGTAATTAAGAAATACCTTTTTAATTGTTTTCACCCCCTCCCTTTCCTTTAATAATGATTCATTTAATCTCCACAACCCCCGTACTTCTCTTGTTCTTGTGTACTAAGAAGTCACTTTTAAATGCCTACCTGCTCTGAATCGTGGAAATTCCTTTCTGTTATTTTACTTTGTGACATTTTGTGAATCTACTCCACAACTCACATTTAATACCTTAGGTCTTCTCTAGTTCAATCTATAACTCCTAGTACACTCTTTGTGATAACCAGTAACCACCTTTTACCCTACAATCACAACAATCCTCGGAAGAAGAAACTTAAACCTAGTTCACTTCCATGTATGCCAACACCAGATAAATACCTTTTGTCCTCATTATTTGTCTTCTTCACTCTAGGACTATATATGGTGATTGCCTCTACTCTGTCTACCTTTAAATTTTTCATTAATTTTCATATTCATTTTACATTTTTGGTACAGAGTGAAATGAAGTAGATATTCATCCTTAATATAATGTGGATAAAACAAGAAGTCCAGCACTCGGCAGTGGGTGTAGATAGCACGTAAAGAAACACTCAGAGGAGCGTGTCTATAGCTTGACAAAAACCTGTGGTAAGGTCGAAACATTGTTTATCTTTTTTGGAACCTCAATAAATTCTTGCAGTGCCATTTACACTCAATGTGTATTAGTGAACTACTTGTTTTTATCTTCATTATACTGGATGATAGAGCACTGTGCATCCTAGTGGAGCCATTGTGAGTGGGCTGGTTATGTTTTGGTTTTTTATGTCATTCCTAGTTTGGAAGAGAAAAAGATAAATGTGTGTCACGATGATAACTGCCCTGATAGCCTTGTAAGTTACACGGTTAACAGAGGGGGCCTGACAAGCCAACTGCATGACCTTCATGTGGTGGGCTTATGCCTTCCTTGGTCCTCTACCCACCTCCTAAATAGCAGTCATAGAGAAAAACACAATGTACCATTTACTGATATATTTATTATGTCATTAGATTTATTACAGTAACAGTTACAATACAAGGCACATACTGATGATTTACAATCTGTCTTTAAACATTCAGAAGTGGAATGGCGGCATAATTTAAAACAGATACATAATATACAGGTGAAAGAGTATAATATATAGATATGTACATCTAATACTCCAGTTACATGCTACAACTATTCCTGATCAACACATATATATATATAATATATCTCACCAGCCAGTAAATCTGTTTGAGATGTACAGTTTCAATACTCATCAGCTCAAAATAATGCAGTATGTGAACATTTAGTATAGTACACTGCGCATTTGCTATTAGACATGCCTATAATTCTGATAAAAACTTAGCAATTAACAGTCTTTTAAAATGCAAATAAACACCACCCGATAAGTAGAATCTTGAAAGTACATAAAAATACTTTCTACAAACCATTTTTATCTTTTATTTCACCATATAATTATGGCAATGCTGTACTGTAACATACCAACAGAAGAGGTACGTTGTGTTATTTGTTGTTGGGTTTTTTTCTCTCATGGTAACATGTGAATAATGACAATTTCATGTCTTATATATACAGGGAAAGTCAAAATTCAAAAACCACCAAAATACCTGTAAGATACTTAATGATAAAATAATCTCATCATTGCTATTATTTGAATAGACCAATGAGTGTACCCAGGACTTATCCTGCCGTCACTGTGAGAGCTCACGTGTTAAATATTTCACAGGTGTTGCAGGTAGTTTGTGACTTGACACATACATATACACATGCAAGATACAGCTTGTATTCAGTTTGTATTCCGCATCGTCAAGAACTCCCATTTCAGTTGTACAATTTTGTAAACCCCATGCTTATGCTGTCAAAAATTAAAACTTTTATTCGGCTATTGATTTTGCATTACGGTAGGATTTTTGTCACAAATGCAAAAAGACATTTGGGTTTTATTTACTAAACTGAGAATTGTAAAGAATTCACAAAGGTTCAAAATTCTACAAGTCACTCTCTGTGACACATTGCTGCCATTTCTATTGGCAACCACGTGGTACTTCTACTTATCTATTTTTTTACATTAAACAATCACCGATATATACTGTGCTTTTCCATGCTAAAATTGCTCTTTTTGGAAGATGTCATACAGTCTTTGGACACCTAATAAAATGAATGGTGAGAAACTGCTTATCAGATATTTTAGATTTTGCTAAATCCGTTATGTTTTTTTTCATATTTCTACAATTTATTTTTGGCATTTAAATCAATATCATAAGAATGTAGAAGCCATTTCATAGGGTATCAGTCTAATAAGATGTGGGGAATGGGCTAAAATAGGTTTATCTGATCTTTTACACATTTACAGCAGTCTAAAATGAATATTGTGTTAAAAAAAATAATCTTGTGTGTTTCATAAAACAGCGTTGTTTCCGAAAAAAGAGGATCTATAGGTAAAATAATTATTCTTAAGCCAGGAAGAATTTTACACCTTTTTGGAATGATTTGTTGTAATTACTCTAGACTTCAAGTAATTATTTAGAACAGGGCCCTGTATTTAATCTTCAATCTGCTTTTTTGTGTTGGTAGTTTATACAGCAAGAGAGAGAAGGAAGAGATGAAATCAAATATTAAAGTTTGAGCTGTTTATTTCACTTTTTTTTTACAAATTATTTGTAGAATATTTTTCACTCGGCAGCGAAATGTAGTGAAATGTCCTTTCTGCTTCTAGACGCTCAGACATATATATCTACCATAACTGGACAATATTGCAGATCTGTATATATCTATAAGTGTGTCTAAGAGTGTCTATCTGGGGGTGAGAGCCTGTGGATTTGTAAAGGTCCTCAATAGTTCTGATTACTGGTCAGAGGAAATATATCAGTCAGCCCATGCAGTCCTAAAATGCATGTATCCTTTCAAATAAGGGGAATATTTTTTTTGTAACATCTAAAAGTCATGGGCCCAGTTTGATAATCTCTCTCTTTTTTTTTTACACGGATTGTATGGATGGTGTCCCAGCTGGAACGTGTTAAAAGGTGTGCGAAGACAAGCGGCTCGCAATCTACATTTGATATTATTTCAGGGCATTATCTACGGTCCTGGAGACTGTTGTGCTTTCACATTCCAATGGGTCAACTACTGCAAACATATTTGACCCTTTCTAAGAAAAAGGATGAATCCCATTTGCCATTGAAAGAGTTAATAGAACACAATATTTAATTCTCACATGGGGATATATTGTTTATCCTCCAGCTGTCTTTTTTCACATCTGAGTTAGTTTGGAGTATATGAAAAGGTGAACTGTGCAAATGGAACATTTCATTATTTAGATTTTTATCTTAAGCTCATCAGCTGCCAAAAATGCACCTTGCACTTTGCACTATACATTGCATAGCTCTGGAAATCCAAAGATTTGTACACGTTTTCTTAAAACAACCATTTATTTATTCTATAGTGTTCTTGTAACAGTTCCCAGATATCTATACATCTCCTACTAGTTTACTATAAAAATAAATATGCATTGCCACCATCTCCTATTATTCGCATCATAGATTGGATCAAAGTTTCTTATCTGAAACGGACACTATAGTCATCAAAACAACTTTAGCTTAATGAAGCAGTTTTGGTGTATAGATCACGCCCTTGCAGTCTCACTGCTTAATTCTCTTCCATTTAGGAGTTAAATCACGTTGTTTCTGCACCCTAGTTATACCTCCCTGCATGTGACTTGCACAGCTATCCTAAACACATCCTGTATGGAGTAATCTAATGTTTGCACTTCCTTTATTGCAAATCCTGTTTAATTGAGATTTCCTTATCTCCTGCTCAATTAATAGCTTGCTATACCCCGCAGGAGCCTCCTGTATGAAATTAAAGTTCAAATTTACAGAGCAGGAGAAAATATTTTAAGGTCAGTTACCTCTGATTGAAAGTGAAACCGTTTTGTTTTCACTTAGGTTTTGTGAGTCACAGCCAGGGGAGGTGTGGCAAGAGGTGCATAAAACAGAAAGTGATTTAACTCCTAAATAGCAGTGAATTGAGCAGTGAAACTTCAGAGGCATGATCTATACACCAAAACTGCTTCATTCAGCTAAAGTTGTTTTGGTGACTATAGTGTTCCTTTAAGCTTGCTTTAGTGCAGCCAAATTGGTTCTGATTGCCTTCCAGTTGTATCCCACTTTAGCATCTCACTTTCTGCTCTGTTGATTTTCATTGGCAGATAATCTTTTTTCATACATGTGATAGCGGAACTGTGGCCATACGTCTTCCCGTGCTGCTCACAGGTCATGGATGTGCAGTATAGGTGAATATATATTTAGATGTTTAGTGATTTTATGAAAAGGCTTTTTCCAGTGATGAGAGCAACACAGGTTTCTTTACTAAACTGAGAAATTGCCAGGAATTCAAAGTGAATTCAGAGTGAGTTTCAAAATTAAGGCCAAAATAACGAAATTGGAAAATGTTAAATTCTGTTTTCAGTTTGCCTATTTTGATCTTTCAGTTGAAATTAACTTTTAATCCCTACTTCCTAAATGTTTTAGAGTGTTACTCATTAACAGGGCAGGTTTTCAGAAAACCTGAATGTCAATAACTGCTATAAACCTATTGGAATGTTTGTTCATTAAAACCAAAACTGTGCAAAATTTGAAGAGAATGCACAGAAACCTTAACCCCTTAAGGACACATGACGTGTGTGACACGTCATTATTCCATTTTATTCCAGAAGTTTGGTCCTTAAGGGGTTAAAGGAACACTATAGGGTCCAGAACACTAACATGTATTCCTAACCCTGTAGTGTTTAATCCACCATTTAGGTGGCTTGCCCCCCTTAGAAAAGGTGAAAACTCACCTCATTTCCAGCGCTGAGCGGGTCCGCTGTCCCTGGCCGTACCTCCGATCTGCCTCCTAGGTGATATAATCAGAATTGCATATTTTTAGCCAATCTAATGCTCTATGGAAAGCATTGGATTGGCTGAAATCGGCAAGTAGGCCAGATATGGGCGGGGCTAAACACCATTTTAGCCAATCAGCACCTCCTCATAGAGATGCATTAAATCAATCCATCTCTATGAGGAAAATTCAGCGTCTCCATGCAGAGCGTGGAGACGCTAAGCATCAGAGCTGCCTACTGTGCAGCACTGCCCCAGGAATCACCTCCAGTGGCCATCTGAGGAGTGGCCACTTGGAGGTGTCCCTGCGGGGCAATGTAAACACTGCATTTTCTCTCAAAAGACAGTGTTTACATGAAAATGTCTGCAGGCAATGATTATACTCACCAGAACAACGACATTAATCTGTAGTTGTTCTGATGACTATAGTGTCTCTTTAACATAATTAGAAATTTTTGGTTTGTTTTTAAAGGAACACTCCAAGCACCATACCTACTATAATGCTGTAGTAGTTATGGTGCCAGGAGTGCCTGATTTTAGAATGGTTTGACTTCTTAAGTAAGGTCGGCTGTGAGCCACTATTATATTCAAAAGATCTCTGTCTGATGTAAGCCCGGTGGTGTGTGATTTAGTTCATTGGCTGAGAGTGATCAGGGCTTAGCTCAGGAGAGCTAATGGAAGCTCCAATCCATGAGGGTGCTTCAGTGTGTCGTTCACAGCAAAATATACTGTCACAGTTCAGATAAATGGCTTTGAAGCGATAACCCAAGCACCATTACCACTACAGTGTTTTGAAGTGGTCATGGTGCAAGGATACTGTAAAAGTAGTGTTTTAGCATGAAATGCTGCACACACTTTCATACTTAATGTTGCCGCTGGAGGTGTAACTCACCCTCCGGCAGCATGATAATCAAGCCCGCAACAAGAGTCCCGGCGTGTTATCAATTCGGTACATATTTCTTTGCACAGGCACTCATTAATTGACTGAGAGCCTTAGGCTAATACTCCAGCCAATGAATGACCATTTTAAAGTAGGATATAGTGGTCGTGATGCTCAGAATAACTTGATTATGTTTTTACTGTCCTTCCATACAGTGATGCTAAGTATACAGATAACTAAAGCGACCCCTAATATCACTGGTTAGATTTGTGGGTGTAGAGAGTGAGAAATTCTATTCTTTGTAGCTAAATAAGCAACAGATCCTCCAAATTGTCCCTGGTAGTTTATTTCACTATAGCTGCCAGTGTCTGTTATCACCATTTAGGTAAGCATGCTACGACTTTAGCATTACAAAAAATATTACTACTGCAATTCTTATGTAGAGCTGTGAGAACTATCCCCAGGATACCACGGAAAATAATTAGGGTGACCATACTACTCCTTCCATTGGGGGCAAGTATTAAAGGACCACTCTAGTACCAGGAAAACATACTCGTTTTCCTGGCACTAGAGTGCCCTGAGGGTGTCCCCACCCTCAGGGTCCCCCTCCCGCCCGGCTCTGGAAAGGGGAAAAGGGTTAAAACTTACCTTTTTCCAGCGCTGGGCGGGGAGCTCTCCTCCTCCTCTCCGCCCCGTCGGCTGAATGCGCACGCGCGGCAAGAGCTGCGCGTGCATTCAGCCGGTCGCATAGGAAAGCATTTACAATGCTTTCCTATGGACGCTTGCGTGCTCTCACTGTGATTTTCACAGTGAGAATCACGCAAGCGCCTCTAGCGGCTGTCAATGAGACAGCCACTAGAGGATTAGGGGGAAGGCTTAACCCAGTTATAAACATAGCAGTTTCTCTGAAACTGCTATGTTTATAAAATAAATGGGTTAACCCTAGCTGGACCTGGCACCCAGACCACTTCATTAAGCTGAAGTGGTCTGGGTGCCTAGAGTGGTCCTTTAAAGATTATTCATATATGGCACTAATCTCATGTAATCCTACTACTTTAACTATCCATAGAAAAATATTGTCGTCGTCAATATAACTGTTTGTATACTGCTTTTCCTTGTGTTGGTGTAGCAGTTTTAGAATGCGGCTGTCCTTTTAATATTGTTAAAATATAAAATACTGTATACATATATCATTTGTAATAAAAAGAAACTCTCTTATTGCAAGCAGGTTAAGCCATCCAGAACTTGTAATTGCATTGGAAGAATCTGGACGACAAATTACTAATTGCAGATAACTTTGAAAAAGTGGTTTTATCGTGAGAATGCAGTAAACCTCTGCATTATGTCCTGATTTCAAGGATGATCTGGGAATAGATTTTGCTATTACCAAACTCTAAGATGCTTATTTTATTGACCTCAGTAGTAGTCACAGTTTTCAACAAGTCCTGCAGGTTTTAGAATAGTCCAAATATTTCAACCATATACACACTATTTACTGCACATGTTGAGCTTTCATTTCTTGTCTTACATTCAGCTCATGAGCTGCCTGACGGGTTGTAGACCTGTTTATCATTACTGTCAGCAATGACACTAAAGCTGTTAAGCACACTCTTATTTTTTATTTTATTTTTTATATTATTTTTAATTGTAGAACAATTTGGTCATCACTAAGTTTGACGGACAACAGAAGAGTAGAAGCAATTTCTATGTGTATTTTAGTTGTGTCCCTGACTCTGCAAAAATATAAATAGTATGTTCTTAAACTGAGGCACATCTAAAAGTTTTACACACAGGTTTAGAAGTTGTAGTCTATGCCTTTCCTATTAAAATATTGCGACTATGGTAGATTGAAGGCTGTTCCCTCTTTGTCGGTAACCATTTAGAAAACTGAACGTACACAGCAACATGAACTTCTTTTAGTGATATTTCCTTATCTAGAAGATGATGAAGAGCTAACACTTAGCAAAATGTTTACATATCCTGGAATGGAAGATGGAAAACAATGGAATTGGTTTCCTTATTGTGACATTTGTGGTTTCCCCCCATTGTCCGGGGTCACCCAGTAACTTACAGAACTTCCCATCAAAGATGTAAACTTACAGTAAAATTCTGCTAGCTATGAAGTCCGGATCAGGCCTGACACACACATAGTGTATTTTTTATATTCATAATTACACATAGCCTATCAATGGTTCAGAAGTTAAAGAATGTACCCTCAAAGCCTGAGCTTGTGTAGGCCACCTCAGCACCTGTATTCCACTTATACAGAATCTGTGCTGACACTACCACATCATACATGTTATTACTAATCAGCAAACCAAAGCGCCTCAACACAGAATTCCATAGTCAACAGTCCGTAAGTCAATACTTTTGGTTAATATAACTCTGTCTCTTTGATAACCGTTTATCTCTTTGCTCTGCTACCTTCCAAACTATGGGATGCAGTCATTAAACATGGGGACAACATGGATAACAATTTCAAGCATGATCAATTATGCAGAGAGGTTATCGAATAGGACCCTGTATGGAACAGTATTTCCAATAAAGGATTTCTTGATGCACAAATGATATATATCTTATTACAGTTAAATACAAAGAGACGATGGTGATAATGTCTGCAGGTACTTGTCTTTCACCAAATGTCTTCTCTCACCACCAGTAACTAATTTTATTATCCTCAACAAACACGCATGCAATTCACCTTTCCTTAGTTCGGTTCCATTGTAAAGTTATTATGCAGACCCCAAAATATGTTGCAAGAATCTCCTCTTTGGAGTTCAGCCCCTGAAGAACTCTTTAATTCCAGGAGTAATTCTTCAGCAGTTGGAGGTGGATGAACTGTAGCAAGTCTGAGGTTTCAAAGAGTTTTCCTTAGGCACAGAATGGGGTGTGTAAAGTTTGTAATTGGGAAAGGACAAGATTTAGGCTTCCAGTTTACACAGCATTCATGTGAATTGCACCCATGGGGATTTCTGTAGCTGTCTCTGGAGTGATGCTCTTAATAAAGCGCTATAAATACAGAAATAAAAGACTCAAACTTTTAGTTACAAAATGCACTAGTATTATTCAGTCAAACAGCTCCCCATGCTGAAACATAACATTTAGTACAATTCTTCTTTAAAAAATTGCTGAAGCAGATAAATGGACCTAGATGGTATTCACATAATGTATCTGACATCTGTACAAATGACTGTATTTTTGGTATATAGGATGATGTTTTTTTATCCCATATAATATAGAGTGCAGTTTTCCTACAGGAGATTAAAGATCAGAGTCAATAGCCAAATGCAGCCTTCTGTGATGGTGGTGGTGGTGGAGACCTATGAGACTTTACCCTGCACCTTCACTGGGTGCAGACTGAGAGTATTCCTCCCATGAGCACCAGAGGATTCAGAGCATGGAGATTACCATGGCAATGCTGCAATACTACCCAGGACTTGAAAGATGAGCATACTCAGTCTATACCCAGTGGAGGTGCAGGCCTGAGTTCCTTACCAGCCACTCTTTGGCCCCCTACTTGAGTGAATCTACACATAAATGACATCATACAGTTTCCTACTCACTTTCAGGCCTGAGTTCCTTACCACCCGCACACAATACAACCCATATCACACCCCAAAAAGTCATGCACACACTACAGCCACTGGATACACAAAGCACATCCCCAACACATTGGTTTGCCTACACATACACACATTTTAGCTAATCCCTGGCTCTGAATTGCCTCTTATTAGTATGTCTGATTCAACCTTGCTCTGGCTCAGCCACTCTTTGGCCCCCTACTTGAGTGAATCTACACATAAATGACATCATACAGTTTCCTACTCACTTTCAATCAATTAATACAAACAGCTTGTACAAACAAATGCACTTGTTTCTTTTTAAAATCCCACACTACCATGTGTGGTCCTCTTGTTTAGGAACCAGTGTAAGATTTAACATTCAGCAACAACATTTAGCAATTAGTAATGCTGTCTTACTTACCTCTTTTAATGAGCCTGGCGTGCTGGCCAGCCGATAAACCATGTACACCGGAACACAGATGAATGAGGAGGTCCCAATACTGTAGCCCAGCACAACAGTCCAGTTCGGATATTTGTAATTAAAAAGGCGGAGATCAGGTGGACTAGACATGAAGCTACAAATGATGAACTGAAGACAAAATAAACAAAATTAGGGGATTTAAAAGCAAAAGCACAAAAACACACAGCGGTTGGACTAATCAAATGTTCTGTGGTAAGACAGATATTTGATCTGGTTTCCTAAAGAAAGTGGTTGGAATAGGCAACCGTCTGCACTCTAGAAATTGTGGACTGCATCTCCATTGATAGTAAACTGTAAGCTAATTAGAAAGGAATGATAGAGGTTGCAAGAAACATTGGGTTTATCCCCTGTAATGAATATTGAAATACACAAGAATAAAAGGAAAAGTAAATATTAAAACTTTTAAAATATTTATATGATTATCCTTGAGGCAGTTCTGGATATATTTGGGCTATTAAGGCATTGTATCCCTCCCCTTCTGCTCGTATTTTGAATGCTGGTTGTTTCAGAACCATTCTTAATTACTAACGGAACTAGGCACAGGTACCCAATTGCTTTATGTTTTGTCTCTAAAGGGCATAGCTGTGATCATAAGTGCGAACCACTCCATACACAGAATAGAAGAGGTGGCAGGAAACCTAAATTACATTTATTTGCAGACAACGTCCTCCTCAACCTTAATACAACCTCTTATTTCTCTCCCAAATCTCCATATCAGTTGCAAAAATTTGGCAAATATTCATATTCTAAATTAATCGTGTTAAAGACACAGGCCCTGGACTTTGGGCTAAGGGACTGAATGTTATCTCTCTTTTCTAGGAATTAAGATTACAAAGAATTTAGAAAACATATTTCAGTGTATCTCTGCTACATGTTTTGGGGTGGGAGGATTGCAGTCATTAAGGTGTCCTTGCTGCCAACACTCCAATATCTTCTTAGAACATAACAGATACCTATTGCAATATATGTTTGTAAAATTTATTTCACAAACATATATTGATTTATTATCCTAGACGTAAGTTAAGGCCACAGGTTAATTAAAGTATTTAGAAAATTGGGGAGACTAGATAGGCCGAATGGTTCTTACCTTCCATCACATTCTATGTTTCTATTTGGAAAAATAAGAAAGGGAGAGTGGCAACAAACCTTCTGCAGAGACCAGTAGACAGTGGGGGCTGGACCTTTCACTCTAAGGCAGCTTGTATGAGTCAAGTTGTTTCTTCTCACCCAAATTCTAATGGACCTCAATGGGTGAATGTTGAGTCATTTTGGACATGACCTAAAAGGTTTACATTATCTTCTGTGCTTAATACCTCATATGAGACTTTCACTGCGCAAATGTTGCCAACCACAGCACTGTTGCTTAAGATGTGGGACATGTCTAGAAACTCTTTGTGCAGATATGCCCCTATTGGACAGGCAACACCTCTGTATTCCCGGTCCCTAGGTACATCCACATTTAATAGTAAGCCCTGGGTGACTCAGGAGAATACACATGTTTATCAACTATTCTACGGGAGTACATTGCAATCTTTTTCTAACATAGAGTTTTATTCTCGTCTACCGAGTAACATGGTTTCCTCTTATCTCCAACTTAAATTGCTTTTAGTCACCACTTAACCTGTATAAGGGTTGTTCCCATCTGACTTGCCTTTGACCCCTTTTAAAAACTTGTTTTCAGCAAAAAAAAGTGTGTGTGTGTCATGCTTGTGTGTTATGTAAGGTATATAACGTCATGAAAGACAAATTTAAAAAAGGTTGTCTTGGTGGAACAATGGGCACTCCCTTACAACATACATGCGTCTGCCATATGGAGCTAGTCAGGAAGCTTCTGTATAGATGGTATTTAGTCTCCATCCGTTTGCAGAAATATTTTCCCAATGCCTCTCCAATGTGTTGGAGATGTGACATTGATAAAGGAACAATATTCCACATTTGGTGGACCTGTCACTCACTCAAACTATACTGGAATATGAATGCAAAAACAGCCTCTACCCTGCTCAAATTACCATTCACACCACGACCTGAGGTATGTCCACTAATCATGATATCACGGGAACTTCCAAAGATGTCCCATAAGCTACTATTCCATATATTAATTGCGGCTGCTACACTGTTGACAAGACTTTGAAAGACTACCAAAATCCATTCTCAAAGAGAATTACTCTACCTAGTCACTTTGAATTGGTAATTGAAAACGATGACGCATAGACAATTGAACCCTAATGGGACTACATCAAGAATCCAGGCATTGTGGTATGCGTTCCTAGAATTATGGGATGATGCTGGAGTATAGGCTCAAATCGGAATTAAAAATATCATTGTGGGACTTCCCCCATATTGGAAAGCTTGAGACTGATTGTCTGCCTTGTATCCCTCCCTCCCCCCACTTTATGTTACCAAGTTTTTGTTGAAGCAATCATTGCTTTAGAGACTCTTCATTTTGTACAATATCATTGAAACACTGCGACAGGTGGTAATGACATTGCGTTATTGTGTATATTTACTTTGTTCGATATCAGTTGTATCAAACCTTTACAACTGTGTCAATGTATGAGATATGTGATATGTTCTCCTTTGAAAACCAATACAAATTGTCAAATTAAAACAAAAAAGTATATATTTATAAAATATATCTTGTCATAAATACATGTTGTTAGGTGTAATGATAATAGCAGTAACTGAGAAATCAAGACTTGAACAAATAGTAAGAATCCAAATAAGTTTGTATGAACTTGCATTGGAAGCAGACATAGAAGTAGCTTCTTCATTGCCTCTCCATGCTGTTATTTTCTGCCATTATTCCTCCAGCTTCTATGTCTGGTACTGATACAAATTGCCGGTGGTATTAGAATAACTCCAAACGACATGTATTTATCTTATGACTGGTTTACATCCATTTGATTGGGGTGGTATTGATTACACACTGATTTTTATTATTAATCCCTGATTTTAGAATCAAATACAATTTAGTAAAGGTTATGTTCTAATATTTACTTTTCTAGGCTGCCTTCCCTTTTTTTCTTATGTATTTCTTCATCTCCCCTGATGCGTTGCCAGCATTATGGCTGTAAGAGCATTATGGGAGATGTAGTCCACATCATCTGGAGTGATGAGGGTTGCCTACCCCTGGTCTAGAGCAGTTCAGTGCAGGGTCTGTCAGGTTCGCCACTGGAACAGAATGGGATATGCATACATCCTCACAGGGCCGCCATCAGGGCATGACAACCGCAACGGTTGTCATGGGCCAGCGGTCCTGGGGGGCCTGGACTGCTCAGGTCGTCCGGGCCCCACATTCAGTGGGTACATACCGGGTCGCAGGGGGCCCTGTGACCCCGGTATGTACCCACTGGGCCAGCCTCTTCTCCTGGGGGGCCCAGCAGCCGGTCACCTCAGGGCCCCCCAGAGGCTGGCCCTGCTGACACCCGGCGGGCGCGCGAGGAAGCACTCTCCCTGGCTGAGTGCTTCCTCTTCAGCTCCCCCGCGCACCGTACTGATGCCGGAGCCGGAAGATTACGTCATCTTCTGGCTCCGGCATCAGTACGTGGCGCGCGAGGGAGCTGAAGAGGAAGCACTCAGCCAGGGAGAGTGCTCCCTCGCACGCCCGCCAGGTTTCAGGGAGGAAATTTGAGTGAGTGGGGGTGGGGGAGAGGGAGGGAGAAAATTTGAGTGAGTGGGGGTGGGGGGGGGAGAGGGAGGAAATTTGAGTGAGTGGGGGTGGGGGGAGATGGAGGGAGGAAATTTGAATGAGTGGGGGGAGAGGGAGGGAAGGGAGGACATTTGAAGGGAGTGGGGGGGAGAGGGAGGGAGGAAATTTGGGGGGGGAGAGGTAGGGAGGAAATTTGAAGGGGGGAGATGAAGGACATTTGGGGGGAGAGGAAGGGAGGAAATTTGAAGGGGGGACAGGAAGGAAATTTGGGGGGGAGAGGAAGGAAATTTGAGGGAGGGGAGGGAGAGGTAGGAATTTGAGGGGTGAGAGGAAGTGAGGAAATTTGAGGGAGGGGGGAGAGGAAGGGAGGAAATTTGAGGGAAGGGGGAGAGGAAGGGAGGAAATTTGAGGGAGGGGGAGAGGAAGGGAGGACATTTGAGTGGGGGAGAGGAAGGGAGGAAATTTGAGGGGGGGAGGAAGGAAATTTGAGGGAGGGGGGAGAGGAAGGGAGGAAATTTGAGGGAGGGGGAGAGGAAGGAAATTTGAGGGGGGAGGGAGGAAGGAAATTTGAGGGGGGGAGGGAGGAAGGAAATTGGAGGGGGGAGAGGAAGGAAATTGGAGGGGGGAGGAACAAAATTGGAGGGGGGAGAAAGAAGGA
Organism: Pelobates fuscus; assembly: GCF_036172605.1. NCBI lineage: Eukaryota > Metazoa > Chordata > Amphibia > Anura > Pelobatidae > Pelobates > Pelobates fuscus. The sequence goes on along the minus strand of NC_086317.1, from coordinate 89,635,002 downwards.
AATGAGAGGGAGGGGGAGAAGAAGGAAATTGGAGGGGGGAGAAGGCAATGAGAGGGAGGGGGCGAAGAAGGAAATTGGAGAGGGGGGGAGAAGAAGGAAATTGACGGGGGTAGGGGAAGGGATTGACATCCATCACACACACACAATGCACCCCTTGCACACAGAAAAACACACAATGCATTACACACAGACACACATACACAAGCAACACACAATGCACCCCTTCCACACACTCAGTGCATCCCTTACAGACACACACACTGCATCCCATACATACACAAACTCACCTTGCAGCCCTTACACATACAAACACAGATTCACACAATGCATTCCTTACACACATCAGGACATCCCCCACACACACCCCTGTGAACAAACTCATTGGTGGAACATGAAGGTGGACCCTGGGACCCAGACCTTGAGCTGTGTAAAGGGCCCTCAAAAAATGGAGCTGCTTCCCGTTCTCCCAGAACATTGATTTTTGTGACCACAGTTACAAACCGCCTCCAGAGAGCCTGTTCTACACCAGACCAGTGGAGCCAGACGGCAGCTGAAGCCCATCATCATCCTCATCTGGTTGTAAGTAGGCAATCTAGTAAATCATTCGTGGCACTAATCTCTAATTTACCTCACATTAAAGGGACACTATAGTCCCCAGAACCACTGCAGCCTAATGTAGTGGTTCTGCTGTCTATAGCCTGTCCCTGCAGGCCTTTTATTGTAAACACGGCGGCACTGCAGCACTGTGTTAGTTAACATGGCAGATCATATGGGTGGGGCACTGTGATGTCACATGGGGGGCGGCAAACGTTACTTTTGCCTAGGGCGGCAAAAATCCTTGCACCGGCCCTGCAGACACTGCATCCCTGTGGGCGGACTCGGGGGGGGGACTCGGGTGCAGGCACCGGGGGGCCCAGACCTTGAGCTGTGTCAGGGGCCCCAAAATTTCTGATGGCAGCCCTGCATCCTCATCTCTTGGTGTGCCTCAAGAAAAGAGACATGGGTCCATCAAGTACAGCCTTTCTCACATCAGTTTTTGCTCTTGATTTGAAGAAAGGCAAAAGATCCAATTTGAAGGTGTGTCTAGGGTAGGTGTGGCTAGGGTTCCATAAACAGAAAAAAAAAGATTTAATTTCTAAATTGGAGAAGATTAAACAGTGAGACTGCAGGGGCATGATCTATATACAAAAACTGCTTCATTAAGTTGAAGTTGTTTTGATACCTATAGAGTCCCTTAAACTTTTTTTATGTCTCTATTTTATTTCTCATCACTTGTGCCTGAACTCAACTGGATTGTTATGTAATTTGCTAAATCTCCAATATGACTTTCAAAGAAAACAGAGCATCCCATGGATGAAAGGTTATACGTAATTTTAATTCTTTCTCTGTTTCTATTTGCAAACACATTTACTAGCTGTATGCATAGTAACCATTGTGCAAGCATATTAATCACCTTTACTCGGTGAAATCACAAATGCTTATGCAAAGCTTACCTGTTTATACTCAGGTAATAAAATGAAACAGATTAAACATCAGCCTCTGCAAGATTTCATATTACTGTAAACCTGTTCTTCTTTTTCTTTTATTATTAACCGAGGCGGATCTACCTAGTTTTAGAATATACGACAATGCCAGATATTAATAGCTCGCCTCTTACTGTGTTTAAGGGCTTACAGTGTTTACGGTTTCCTAAAAGGCAAAGAGAATGTTGCCATCACTGTCTGTTTCCTAACACTGTTCTTCAGGCCCATCCAGAGAATAAAGTTTAATGCAGAAATGTTAAAGCTAGTTTTGGAAAGTAATGTACCATACAACGGGGCTAAAATCAGAGCTGAGTAAATTCTGATATTTCGAAAGCTCTAGTGAATTGTTCAATCTTTTATAAAATATAGATCCCCAAGCATTGAACAGTAAGAAGAACATGGACAAAGTGAGATGCAAAAACACACACCCACATTATACATCTCATGGAGCACAATTGAGTACAATAAGAAACTTGACATATTTTAGATATCTAAACCAATGTTAACTGCAGAACATTTGTTTCTAAAATCACGGAGTAAGCCATTGTAATTTATCCATAGTATTTTGGACATCTACAAAGGTCGACTGCTGGACTACACAAGATCAGTGGAGGTTAGACGCTACTGTTTAAAATTTTTGTGTTGGACTCGCCGCTGATGCGTCCTGCTGCGCGGACATGGAGATTGCAAGACTCACTCCTCCTGGATCCGGGGATACGGGACAAGGTAAGCGAGGAACTGAACAGCTACTTTGATCTGAACACAACAGACGACCTGTCGGACACCACCATCTGGTTGGCACATAAGAGCGTCATCAGGGGCACACTACTTAGACTAACAGCTAAGAAGCGGCGCGAAAACCGTCAACAGATAGCCGACCTCATCGAGAAGATTGCAACATTGGAGTCGAAACACAAACGGTCCCAGCTACTTTCGACGCACGCTGCGCTATTGGAGGCGCGCAGGCTCCTACGGGACCACATCACCCAAACCCACTACCGTTCAATCAAACGCTCAAAGGCGTTCTTCTATCAGCACGCCAACAAGGGCGGCAAATTGTTGGCAAAAATGCTCAAGGGACCCCAAACCCTGGCTCAGGTACATAAGCTCCGCACGACGGATGGCACAATCACCCAACTACCGGACAGGATCGCGACTGAATTCAGGAACTTTTACGCAACTCTTTACAACATAGCCCCACCCGCCCATCAGCTGGGGGAGGAGGACAAACAAAGATGGATACAGGACTACCTGAGGACACACGTCGCGACTAGGCTCCAACCGGAGGAGAGGGACGCTATGGAAGCCCCGATCACAGAGGCGGAGATAGAGGGGGCTATCAAGATGGCTAAAACGGGACGCGCGCCCGGACCAGACGGCTTCACACTGGAGTACTATAAAAAATTTAAAACCATACTTATCCCGAAACTCGCCCTGGCCCTCAATGCCCTCACAACGGGAGCCCAGTTCCACCATGAGTCACTTTCGGCTACCATCACAGTTCTTCCCAAACCAGGGAAGAACCCCGAACAGTGCGGCAGCTACAGACCAATTTCACTCCTCAATGTAGACGTGAAGTTATTCACGAAAATACTTTCCAACAGATTAGGTCCCCGGCTGCCGAAGCTCGTCCACCCAGATCAAACCGGATTTATACCAGGGAGGGAGGCCAGAGACAGCACCCTACGAACTCTCTCCATCCACCATCTAGCACGACACCATAAGATCCGGACCCTCCTCCTATCCACGGACGCCGAAAAGGGTCGACTGGTCATTTCTCCTGACCACGTTGCGGGAGATGGGAATGGGAGTCCACATGATGCTGTGGATTCAAGCACTCTACCACCAACCGAATGCTAGGGTCAGAGTCAATGGCGCGCTCACAGACTCATTCCTGATACGGAATGGTACGAGACAAGGCTGCCCATTATCCCCAATGCTCTTCGCACTCTCTCTGGAACCCTTCCTAGAAGCAGTTCGGCAGTCGGAAGACATACGGGGCTTCCCATGGCAGAACTCCACTCACAAAGTTGCCGCATATGCCGATGACCTCCTATTCTACATCGTCGAACCGGAACATACGCTACCTAACCTGATGACACTACTGGAGGACTATGGACGAATATCACATTTTAAACTAAACACGACGAAATGCGAAGTGCTCAATCTTACGATACCCGCCCCAGATGCCGCTACCTTAAAAACCCGATATCCCTTTCGATGGTGCTCGTCCCACATGCGTTACCTTGGATTAGCTCTCACCACAGACATGTCGGAACTATACCGGATGAACTATATACCCCTTCTCCAGCGGATTCTTCAGGACCTAAAGAAATGGACATATCCTCACATATCCTGGTTGGGTAGAATAGCGGTCCTGAAGATGAACGTGCTCCCTAGGATACTGTACTTATACCAAACGATACCACTAGCCGTACCAGCGGCCTTCTTCTCCTCGCTACGCACGGCTATGATCAGATATGCCTGGAACGGACACCAAGCAAGGATCCGCCACGACGTCCTCTGCCTCCCAAGACCCTGGGGTGGCCTAGCATTACCAGACATGCGCAAGTACCATCAGGCAGCCATCCTGCAGAGGATTTTAGACTGGCATACACATCCCCGCCATAAACAATGGGTTACGCTGGACAAGGGACACCTCCACCCAGACTTGGTCCCGAGACTATGGAACACAGGGAGCTCGGCGCCCGCCACCTTGGATCCCAATTCTACCGTTGCTCACACGCTGAGAGTTTGGGACCGTCTCAGGGGAGCCACCCACGTGTCCCCGACCCCGAGCCCACTTATCCAAGTCCAGAATAACCCCAAGATAGGGGGGGGTATATCCCCACAAGCCTGGAACTTTATTGCGGAAGGTGAACACATCCCTATACATCGTACACTAGCCAACGCGAACCTGAAACCGCTGCGGGAACTGACTGACGGATCTCCGGCATCAATTATACAAACTTTTCGATACGCACAACTCAAAAACTTCTATAGGACCCTCCCAAATAGAGACGCACTACATCGGGACCTCACATGGTTTGAGGTCCTCTGTGATAACAAAACTGCCCCTGATAAAACCCTCTCCCACATCTACCAACACCTCCTGGTTGGCCGACTCGAAAGCAAAAGTGCACACAAGAGAAGCTGGGAAAGACTGCTGGATACGACATTCACCGAGCCTCAATGGGAACAGATACTGATTCTACACCATAAAAGCTCGTCCAGTACGTATTACCAGGAAATAAACTTCAAACTCCTAACCCAGTGGTACAGAACACCAGACAAACTGCATAGAATATTCCAGACGACACCGAATGTGTGTTGGAGGTGTGGCACAGGCCCGGGAACGCTCACGCACATTTGGTGGGATTGCCCCCTTATCGCACCATACTGGGAAGAGATACAACGTGAAACTGAGGTAATACTGGGGGATATGGGCGAATTCGACAAGAAATTGGCCCTGCTCCACTCCACGCCAACCCCCATTGGAACATATCGGAAATCCATACTCCGACACCTCCTGAATGCAGCCAAAGCCCTGATACCGCAGTACTGGAAACAAACCAATACCCCAACCATCTCGCAATGGCTGGAGAGAATAGACGAGATATACACAGCAGAATCGGTACAGGCCACGCTACGAGGCTTGGAAGAGAAACATACGGATAGGTGGCGCCCATGGCTGGTCTATGTAGCGAACCGGGCGGCAGAGGAGGGGAGACACACAGGAACATAAACGGTGCGGATGAGGGGCCGGTTGGAGGACCGCCCCACAACTTGACCTGGAGCACCTGCGGTGGAAACTGGGGGGAGCGCCCCGAGCGGGGACGGCCCGGACGCCTTCCCTCAACCCCCTTCCCCCCCCTCCCCCTCTCCCCCCCCCTCCCCCTCCTTTCCCCATCCTGATCCAACAAGGCCTAAATAGACCACCACCATAATTGGGATTTCACCACACACCCCATACCCACTCGACACAGCACTAGTTGTCCGCCACGATACACACCACATATCATACAATAGACAGAAGCGGGGCTACCACACCCCGACACCGAAGGACGAATACAGCACACTGGATAATACTACCTAAGGCAACCCAAGAGTGTCATACACCACTTCAACTATGGGGATGAGGCTACCATGCACCTCCTGAAACACATACCAAACATACCGCCCATCCTCTCCAATCTAACACCATGCTAGGATCCAACACGCCCTACAACCCACAGCCCCGTCATCATGACACACCACACCGACCCGAAGCACCTGACCTCAACACAATGTTCCCGCGATGCAGCGGTCCCCCACTTTCACTTTATCACTACCCCAGCTAACCTACATGATACAACTTTACTCTACAACATATCATATCTTCCCCCCCCTACTAATCAATATATAGTACTATCAAAGCCCATCGTGTGACCTCTGCTAGAGACCTGAGGACCCCAGAGGGAAGGAGGCCTCATACGTAACATATATCCTCAGACTAACTGGGACACTGATACCTACAGCATGGGCCCCGCTGTCAGGGCACAGGCATCCCCTCTCCACTGCACACTGGCACTCCGTGATAGGGAAGGTCAGGAAACACAACAAGCCACGACAGCCCTGTTGACTGACGGAGGGGCCCCCATGTTAACGCGGGTGTCACCGTTTCCCACAGCTCGGCTGAGGCGAATGCACCGACACAATACACATATCCCAGACATAACGCTATGCTTAAACCACTTGAATAAGCTATGCATTTTCACCGGTTAGCAGACAATGCGTGCATGCTATTAAAGGTGACGTTGATACTACACCAACACTGAACCCGGTGGTTCACTCACACATAACAGCCATCCTTCACTGATAAGCTACGTAATCCCGCCCTCAGGTTACCTATTTGGAATAAATGTCCTTATATCTGATTGACAACAACGTGTATAGAAAAGGGAACTAAAATTGTGTATAAATTTAGGTGTGCACGAATATGTATGTATATGTATGCAGATATAAAGGAGTATATATAGACACACGAAGAATATAAATGCGGAATGTAACTGAGGGTCAAACCCAAAGGTGACTAAAGCTAACGAGATTGTACTGTATTACTGGCTTGTTAAATTCCACTCTTTTTTCTGTACCCCCCCACCCCCCCCTTCTAAAAATCTTAATAAAAATTCTTGAACACTTAAAATTTTTGTGTTGCCTGATTATTTGTATATAAGATAATGTATTCCTTATTTTTTTAAATGATCCGTGTAATTAAGTTATAATAAAGTTATACTCTCTTTATAACTGTTTTAAACACGACATACTTTTTTGCAGTGAAATCAGCTATGCACCAGTAAAAAGTCAAGTGTCGATATATGGACTGATTTATAACCCCGATTCCAAATAATATGGACTGATTTAAAGTCCCATCTCACAAATTACTTTATTGTTCTTGCACGACAAAGGCATTGTTAATTAGGCATTAACGTGTTTGTGTGCTACATGTGCTGACTCACCAGAAGAAATAAAGGACATATAGCCACCCAGCATATCCTCCAGAACCAGCCAGGAGTAAAACCAAGCATCTCCTTTACATTGCGGCAGAACTGGTTAATACCTGTAAGAGATGTTAGAGGTTGTTTTGTATGCAGTGGGATTATAACTACTACAACGTATATACAAACAAAAATGGGTAGCATATACAACAGAATCACAAATAGTACAATAAGTAGGATAACAAACACAGAACAAAAAGTAGCCTATTTACTAGAACGACAGTGCAAAGGGTAATATATGCAGTAAAAATACAGACAATACAATAAGTATTGCAGTGGAATCACACATGGTTCTTTCAGATAATGTTGATTGGCAGAAAAGAGTGTTGCGTTGTTATCACATAGCACACATTGGTCATACATTGTAATCGTATCCCTAAGTCAGCTATAGTCCCTTCTTCTGGAACGAGAAATTTGATTGACAAGCTGGGACAAAGTTTCATTACGTTTGGCACATATGGAGAAAACGTCCATAAATTTGAGGGCTATGATCTCACATTTTATTCCGATCTATCAAGGAATGCCTTGGCATGGTAGAGGTTTCTATGACCCCGAGTCTTCTACTCTGATCTAACGATGTAAGGCATTATTGCAGCACTAACAAATCAGAAATAAATCTACTCCTAGAGAATCTAGGTCTCTTGCCAGGTCACTGGTACTCTTCCAGCTCCTGAGAGGAAACTGGCACAACAATGGGACTCTATCAAGTCCACTCCATTTGTCTCAATGGCCCGTTCTGCCCCACTGGGATTTCAACAAAACTTTCTTAACCATGTGGAATATGCTGCATTTTAAATGGTCAGTAAGATGCTCTCCGGTTTGTTTAAGTTCTACGTTTTGGCCATTATGGCCTTGATCACAATCCAGGAACAGAATTCAACCAATAACATTTTCTGGCATTCAGTCAGGGTTGTGTGTGTTTTCAGAGCAATCACAATCCACAAGTTAGAAATTATCAATGTATTAATAAAGGGCAGGACCAGATTATATGCTCTTAAAGGAACACTCTAGAAAAATGTAAAAATAAAATATATATATATATATATTTTTTAAAATATGTGTTCCTTTTTGTTTAGATTACTGGGCTGTCACTATATAAAAATGAACTTGTACTTTACTTGTAATCCAGCATCAGACAGACTCCTTACTGCAGCATGATCCTCCAACAGTGAAATTCTGGTCACTTTTGTACCATCAGATCATTGAGGAACGCAGGATATTTGCAGTAGTACCGCAATCCTCCGAAGAACATAGCATTTTATCATCTGCATACCTTACCTGATTATGATGGATGTTTAATTGATTCAATTATTGAATCTACCTGTGTTAGAAGCCGCTAGTGGCTATCTGATTGACTGCCACTAAGAGGCATAGAAATTGCAAAATGTAAACATTGCAGTTTCTAAGAAACAGCAAAATGGTTAGTTATCAACTTAAAACTTGTATTTATAGTATTTATAATATATATATATATATTTTTTTTTTTTTTTTAATGACCAATCAAATAATGGGTGGTCAGTAAATTTAGTAATTGACCATTCACAAATTAGTAGTATTTTAGTACCAAAAATTTTAAATACACAGTATTGTCTTCTTTTTTTTTTAGATTATTCAACAGAAAGTTAAGTTTTACAAAATTTTAAACTCCCTGTAAATTTTTACAAGCATTTATTTAGCTGTCCCCGGTTAATATAGGCCAATCTATAAGTCTGTTTAAAATATAATTCACATTTACTTACCATAAAACCAAGACACAGCTATTGCCTCCAAGAATACCACAGTAAGTACGGCGGGACCTGTGGCATACTCCTCAAACAACTTAACCATATAAGCTCCTCCCTAGAAACAAATACATCACATGTAAAGATTTACTTGATTTACTAAGACAGGGCCTATCTAAATGGATACAGTAGCTAACGATTTATGTACAGTATGACTGTCTTGTTGCACAACCCATCGGTTGAAATGCAATGTACAGTTAGAGACACTCCAGGCTTGCATTTACCCACACACCTTTTGGCGGACTACATAGATAAATAGTATACAATTGCAATTATTACAATTACTATTATTCTTATAACGCAACATATTCCATAACGCTGTGCAATGGCTAAAACAAGACAAACAGTAACTCTAACAAAACATGTTTGAGAGATGGGAACAGTAAGTGAAGCGGGCCCTGCCCAAACGAGCTTCCAATAAATTAGAAATAATAAAAATTATTTGACTAGCCGCTTGGTGATGCATGTATAGCTCAGGCTCTGTTAGAGCCAGTCTGTTAGAGAAGGTTTGGACTAAAATGGATGTGATCATAAATATTTAAAAGAAGTCTAGCTTCCCTTTCTGATGTTTATAAGTGGCCGGTTTATAGCTGCAGGCAACAGTATTTGCAAATCACCATAATTTTGGTGTGCAGGGTGCGATTGAGAGGGGACCTCTTAACACCACAACTTTTGCATAGGTTGTTATGGTGCTTTTTAGAGTTTCCTTAATGTTTTTATAATTATCAGGACTGGTACTCGTGTCTTTCCACCAGCAGCTGTTCCAGTCAAGCATCAGACACGTTACATATTATGTGGTTAAAGTAGCGAATGGCATTGCTTTTGGTAGACAGTCTCATAATAAGGAAATAATTGATTGAGTCAATATTAACAAAGCTTGAATGCTGTTGTCTGTCTGCAGCACATTTAAGGTCTATTCAAACGACAAACAAAATACAATTATATTTGCTTTTTGTAACACTGTTACTTTGCCGTGTTGACTCTCACCTACAAACATATACATTGATGAAGTAAATTTAAATCGTGCAAATAATTGCATTACATTTTGAAAAACAGCTTTCACATGTAAACAGAATTTTGTGATGATAAGCACCTCTGTGTCTCCTATCAGCGCTTTCTCATTGAGACGCTCTGTGTCATTCTCAATGGCTATCATTACAAAGTCCTATCTGTACATGTTGACATGTATTGAGAGAGTATTGTGTATGTACACTACACAAAGTATGCACTGTTTTATCCTTGTAGGGTGAACGGTGTACTTTATTAGTACCAAAAATAAAAGAAACCCATTTTTGCAAGACGGCTAAGACTATTTTATGCATCATATATGTTGGGTGCATCCAGAATGTTAGATCATTTTATGGCATTTCTTTCCTAAAATATTTTTTTTTAATATGGCAATACTTCACAGAGAAGGAAGGTTAAAAAAGAAGGCAAGGAGTTAAGCTGTTTTGTCTGGGATTTGAATGTGAGGAATTTTACATCTTGTGGTAGATGGTCAGTTAGACAGGTATCTGGGCAGAATTGATGACACATCTGTTTCTAGGGGCTGGAGCTGGCATGAGATTGGTTGAAAGTTGCAAGCAGAAAAAGAGCGGGAAACTTGACAGGCGCACAGTCGGATTTGCCGGCATATGCGCTAACCTTACCCAAACCCCCATTAAAACACGGACACAGCTTTATTAAATTATTAATAAAATAATTAAGGAATAACAAATGGGGTCATTGCCAACAAATCTTATTAAAGTTAACATCCCCCCATATACATAACATACCCCTAGCAATGACCCCACAATAATAACAATAGATAACAATCTAAAAAACATGTTATTACAGAAACTGGCCGCCCAATATGACCACATTTCCACCAAATTAAATTGTAGGGGTGTACCGAGACACCGCTACCCACCATATCCATTGTAGGGGTGTACCAAGACACCGCTACCCACCATATCCATTGTAGGGGTGTACCAAGACACCACTACCCACCAGTTCCAGTGTGGGGTGTACCAAGACACCACCACACCCACAGGTTCGGAGCCACCGACGGGCTCGAACCTACCAACCACGTGCAACACTGCCCAATCCACACTAAACCTCAGGATGCCCACTTTCTCCTCCATCTACCCTCCGATTTAACCAGGCCATTCCCTGCCGCTGTGAAAAAACAGGAAATCAACTAACCTAACCAAATACAGGGAGGGTGGGAGGGACAACTGACAGGTAAGCTTAGGTTCAGTTAAAATGGCCACTTCATATAATGGCCAGTATAAATACTCCCCTTATGGTTTCGCCCTACCCAGCATGCTAGCTGTCACTAACTTCCTGTGGCTGCTATGCCTACCTCCTGGCTCTGTCAAGGCCTATTCCTCTTAGCTGCGCTGATCCATGGGCTACAGGAACAGTATAAAAAGAAGCAGCACAAGTTTATTCCTGTCAGAGTGGACTGAAGCAGGAACGGTGCGGACAGACCCCCCAACCCCCCTTTACTTTTATTTCATTGTATTGTCGTAGTGTTATGAAGCATTGGGGCAAAAGTCATCCTTAGAGTCAAGTTCTGAGGAAGGATATGGTGGTAAATGGTTTTAAATAAAAGGCGGTCAGGTTAGTTATGACTGACTGGCAATATGGTGGTTAATAAAGTTAAAGGATCACTATAGTGTCAGGAAAACAAAGCGGTTTTCCTGACACTATAGTGCCCTGAGCCACTTACCTTAATCCAGCGCCGGGCTCCCTCGGCGCTGGTGACCTCTCCTCCCACTCCGACGTCAGCTCCCCCGTCCGACGTCACAGGAGCAGAATGCATTTCTCAATGTTTTCCTATGGACGCTCTGCGCGATGGAGGCATAATATGCCTCCAGCGTCGCAGATGCGCCTCTAGTGGCTGTCCAGAAGACAGCCACTAGAGGCTGGATTAACCCCAAATGTAAACATAGCAGTTTCTCTGAAACTGCTATGTTTGTATCTGAAGGGTTAAAACCTGAGGGACCTGGCACCCAGACCACTATAAAAGTTTTGAAAGTTGGTGAACCATATGTTATATTGTATGGTTGCAAAGTTATGGTTGTATGCCTCTTGAGCTTTGAATAAACACCACGGCCCTCCCGTTGAAAAGTAATTAAACGTTGTCTGTGGTTATTGTGTGTCTCGTTTTATTTATACGAATATTGCCTACCATACATATAGTCTATGCATTGAAATAGAAAATTTAGATGGTAACTTAGATGCACCAAGTGGCATAGATACACCCAGTGCTATAATAACTTAATATTTAATATTACATCCTAGGTGCGCCCAGTGTAATATCATCCATTGTTAAATCCTACATACACCCAGTGTTCTATCCTAGATGACCCCAGTATTATATTGTAGATACACCCAGTGTCATATTATGGATGTTCCCAGTATTATATTGTAGATACACCCAGTGTTATATTTTGGATTTTCCCAGTATTATAGTGTAGATACACCCAGTGTTACATTTTGGATATACCCAGTATTATATTATAGATGCACCCAGTGTTATATTTTGGATATCCCCAATTTTTATTTACAGTGTGTGTATATAATGAATACAGTGTGTGTATGAATGCAGTGTGTGTGTATATGAATGCAGTGTGTGTGTGTATGAGTGCAGTGTGTGTGTATGAGTGCAGTGTGTGTATGAGTGCAGTGTGTGTGTATGAGTGCAGTGTGTATGAGTGCAGTGTGTGTATGAGTGCAGTGTGTATGTATGAATGCAGTGTGTGTGTATGAATGCAGTGTGTATATGAGTGCAGTGTGTGTGTGTGTGTGTGAATGGAGTGTGTGTATGTGTGCAGTGTGTTTATATGAGTGCAGTGTGTGTGTGTGTGAATGCAGTGTGTGTGTGTGTGTATGAGTGCAGTGTGGGTGTGATGCAGAGTGTGATGCAGAGCCTTGGGGGGGGGTGGGCATTTTTATTATTATTTTTTAATTATAATAATTTTAATTTTTTTGTTATATTAATTTTTTTTTTATATAATTTTTTTTTAATATTATTATTTTTAATATTTTATTTTATTATTATTATTTTTTTTTTCGTCCCCCCTCCCTGCTTGATACATGGCAGAGAGGGGGGGTCTCACTCCCTGGTGGTCCAGTGGCATTGGCAGTTCAGTGGGGGGGAGGGGGACTGTCAGAGAGCACTTACCTCTCCTGCAGCTCCTGTCAGCTCCCTTGTCCTCCGCGCCGGTCCGTGCAGCTCCTCTGTCAGCTCACACTGTAAGACTTGCGAGAGCCGCACTATGACCCCGCAGCTCTCGCAAGATTTACACTGGGAGCTGACAGAGGTGCTGAACGGACCGGCGCGGAGGAGAACGGAACTGACAGGAGCTGCAGGAGAGGTAAGCGCTCGCTGCCAGCCCCCAGTCTGTATTATGGCAATGTAAATTGCCATAATACAGACACTGACTTGAGTATAAGTCGAGTTGGGGTTTTTCAGCTCAAAAAATGTGCTGAAAAACTCAGCTTATCCAAATTATACTCGGTATATTTTGGATATTCCCAGTATTATACTGTAGATACACCCAGTGTTATATTTTGGATGTCTCCAGTATTATATTGTAGATACACCCAGTGATATATTTCGGATATTCCCATTATTATATTATAGATATACCCAGTGTTAAATTTTGGATATTCCCAGTATTATATTATAGATGCACCCAGTGTTATATTTTGGATATACCCAGTATTATATTATAGATGCACCCAGTGTTATATTTTGGATATCCCCAGTATTATATTGGAGATACACCCAGTGATATATGTCGGATATTCCCAGTATTATATTGCAGATACACCCAGTGATATTATTTGGATATTCCCAGTATTATATTGTAGATACACCGAGTGTTATATTTTGGATGTTGCCATTATTATATTGAAGATACACCCTAGTGATATATTTTGGATGTCTCCAGTATTATATTGTAGATACAACCATGGTTATATTATGGATGTTCCCAGTATTACGGTATATTGTAGATACACCCAGTGTTATATTTTGGATGTTCCCAGTATTACATTGTAGATGCACCCATGAATATATTTTGGGTATTTCTAGTATTATACTGTAGGTACACCCAGTGTTATATTTTGGATGTTCACAGTATTATTTTGAAGACACACACAGTGTTATACTATGGATATTCCCAGTATTATTTTGTAGATACACCCAGTGATATATTTTGGATATTCCCAGTATTATATTGTAGATACACCCAGTGATATTATTTGGATATTCCCAATATTATATTCTAGATACACCCAGTGATATTATTTGGATATTCCCAGTATTATATATATATATATTGTAGATACACCCAGTGATATATTTTGGATGTCTCCAGTATTATATTGTAGATGCACCAAGTGTTATATTTTGGATGTCCCCAGTATTATATTGTAGATATACTAAGTGATATATTTTGGATATTCCCAGTATTATATTGTAGATACACCCAGTGTTATATGTTGGATGTTCCCATTATTATATTGAAGATACACCCAGTGATATATTTTGGATGTCTCCAGTATTATATTGTAGATACAACCATGGTTATATTATGGATGTTCCCAGTATTACGGTATATTGTAGATACACCCAGTGTTATATTTTGGATGTTCCCAGTATTACATTGTAGATGCACCCATGATTATATTTTGGGTATTTCTAGTATTATACTGTAGGTACACCCAGTGTTATATTTTGGATGTTCACAGTATTATTTTGAAGACACACACAGTGTTATACTATGGATATTCCCAGTATTATATTGTAGATACACCCAGTGATATATTTTTGATATTCCCAGTATTATATTGTAGATACACCCAGTGATATTATTTGGATATTCCCAATATTATATTCTAGATACACCCAGTGATATTATTTGGATATTCCCAGTATTATATATATATATTGTAGATACACCCAGTGATATATTTTGGATGTCTCCAGTATTATATTGTAGATGCACCAAGTGTTATATTTTGGATGTCCCCAGTATTATATTGTAGATATACTAAGTGATATATTTTGGATATTCCCAGTATTATATTGTAGATACACCCAGTGTTATATGTTGGATGTTCCCATTATTATATTGAAGATACACCCAGTGATATATTTTGGATGTCTCCAGTATTATATTGTAGATACAACCATGGTTATATTATGGATGTTCCCAGTATTACGGTATATTGTAGATACACCCAGTGTTATATTTTGGATGTTCCCAGTATTACATTGTAGATGCACCCATGATTATATTTTGGGTATTTCTAGTATTATACTGTAGGTACACCCAGTGTTATATTTTGGATGTTCACCGTATTATTTTGAAGACACACACAGTGTTATACTATGGATATTCCCAGTATTATATTGTAGATACACCCAGTGATATTATTTGGATATTCCCAATATTATATTCTAGATACACCTAGTGATATTATTTGGATATTCCCAGTATTATATTGTAGATACACCCAGTGATATTATTTGGATATTCCCAGTATTATATTGTAGATATACTAAGTGATATATTTTGGATATTTACAGTATTATATTCTAGATACACCCAGTGTTATATGTCTGTTAGGCAAAGAGTGTGTTGGTTTTTAACAGGAAGTTAAATTTAAAGTTAGGTATGTTCCCTATTAAAGGTTAATAAGTATGTAGGGGTTTCGAAAAGTACCACTCTCTGTCACATTAGATATTTGTTTACCTTAAGCTAAAGGAAGCAAGGTGAATTGTTATTGTGGGACCCACCTAAAAGTTTTGCCTTGACGTGGCAGGTGGGATAACATCTAATGGCCATTGGAGTGTCACTTACAAACCTCCAGTTATGTAAATATAAAAGTATAAGTAACTATTTTCTTTGGTATTTATTGTATGTATTGGGGCTGATGTGTACTATGATCATTGCTGCCCCGGAGGAGTAGTGGGAGTCTGAGCGCAGGACTTATTTTTGAGTAATTACAGTTGTGCTCAAAAGTTTGCATACCCTTGGAGAATTGGTAATGTATGTACCATTTTTAAATAAAACATGAGTCAGCAGGCAAAACACATTTATTTAATCTTATGGGATTAATATTCAACTGTAGGTTATAACAGAATGGCACAATCAAAAAACAAAACAAAAAAATTAAATTACCTCTGTTCAAAAGTCTGTATACCCTTAGTTCTTAATACTGTGTATTGCCCCCTTTATCATCAATGACAGCGAGAAGTACTTTGGCAAAAGGCCTCCAGGTCATGCAATGTCTTTGGTGGCTTGAATAAACCGTACGTCTGATATTAAAGGACCACTCTAGGCACCCAGACCCCTTCAGCTTAATGAAGTGGTCTGGGTGCCAGGTCCAGCTAGGTTTAACCCCTTTTTATATAAACATAGCAGTTTCAGAGAAACTGATATGTTTATATAAGGGTTAAGCCAGCCTCTAAATCCTCTAGTGGCTGTTTCACTGACAGCCGCTAGAGGCGCTTGCGTGATTCTCACTGTGAAAATCACAGTGAGAGCACGCAAACGTCCATAGGAAAGCATTGTAAATGCTTTCCTATGCGACCGGCTGAATGCGCGCGCAGCTCTTGCAGCGCATGCGCATTCAGCCAAAAGGGAGGAGAGGAGGAGGATCGGAGGAGGAGAGCTCCCCGCCCGGTGCTGGAATAAAGGTAAGTTTTAACCCTTTCCTCTCCCCAGACCCAGTCGGGAGGGGGTCCCTGAGGGTGGGGGCACCCTCAGGGCAGTATAGTGCCAGGAAAACGAGTATGTTTTCCTGGCACTATAGTGGTCCTTTAAGGTCAGGAGACTGTGATGGCACTCCAGAACCTTCACCTTTCTCTGCTGTAACCACTGGAGGGTCATCTTGGCCTTGTGCTTAGGATCATTGTCATGCTGGAAAGTTCAAGAGTGTCCCATGTCCAGCCCTTGTGCAGAGGAATGCAAATTGTCTGCCAGTATTTTCTGATAACATGCTGCATGCCTCTTGCCATCAAGCTTTACCGTGGGGATGGTATTCTTTTCACTATAGGCCTTGTTGACCACTTTCCAAGCATAGCTTAAGTTTGTAATCATAAAGCTCTATTTTGGTCTTGTCACTTCAAATTACAGTGTGCCAGAAGCTGTAAGGCATGTCAAGGTGTTGTTGGGCATATTTTAACCAGGCTTTTTGTGGCATTGATGCAGTAAAGGCTTCTTTCTGGCAACTCGACCATGCAGCTCATTTTTGTTCAAGTATCGTCATAATGTGCTTCTTGACACAACCACACAGTCTTTTTCAAGATTGGCCTGTATTTCTGTATTTCTACCTGTGGGTTTTTCTTTGTATCCCGAACAATCCTTCTGGCAGTTCTGACTGAAATCTTTCTTGATCTACCTGACCTTGGTTTGGTATCAAGAGATCCCCGAATTTTCCCCTTCTTAATAAGTGATTAAACAGTACTGACTGGCATTTTTAAGGCTTTGGATATCTTTTTGCCATTTTTAAGAAGTGCCATTACCTTGTTATGCAGGTCTTTTGACAGTTCTCATCTGCTCCCCATGGCTCAGTATCTAGCCTACTCAGTGCATCCATGTAAGAGCTGACTATTTATACACATATACTAATTGCAATTTAAAAAGCCACAGGTGTGAGAAATGAACCTTTATTTGCCATTTTAACCGGTGTGTGTCACCTTGTGTGTCTTTTGATCAGGGCCATTTGGGTGATTTCTGTTATCATTATGTTTTAAAAAGGAGCCAAACAACTATGTGATAATAAATGGCTTCATATGATCACTATCCTTCAATAAAAGACATAATTTTTGCATGATCAGTCATATTTTTATTATCAATGACAACATTTCACAATTTCTGCCATGGCTTGCAAACTGTTGAGCACAACTGTATATACGAGATGCACCTATTCCAAAAGCAATCAACAGTATTATCTATTTTGCCAGACCAGTCTTCCTTGTAATATGGTTATCTGGTTCTATCCATATTAGAGATATGATCGGTATTAGATAGTTAACACATTTTGTTTTGTTTAATGTGGTTGCATATGCACTATAAGGATGATGCAGTTAATCTCTGCATTGCGCAAGAAAATTGCTTCCAAATTTATGCATACAATTTATACATACCATTTTGTTTTACATGGAAAATTTTAGTTTATATGCCTTATTATTTTACCTAAGCCTATCAGAATAAATGAAATCTACATTAAAGCTGGGTGCAGACTTGCATTTTGGATATAAATCAGATGAGATCCAATTTCTAGAATAAGAACACTGTTAATTGAGTAAATTGACAAGTTTACTAACAAAAGGTATAAATTATCCCAAAAAGCCCCCTTGTTACTCTCATGTTTGTGGATGGCAGGTTTGCTTAAAGCAGCATTCTTTACCCCAATCGACAAAATAAGTATTTCATAAAGACACAATATCTATGAAATACTCACATTGACTGCGTTGGAATTTCACTGAGATTACAGCTCAGTCAAAAGGTATACTAAGAGCAAATATGGACTACTTTGTCTTAGTTTTCCTACACTTGACAAGCTTGGCAAAAAGGCAGAGCCATCTTTTGTCACACCTTGTCAAGCACCCAGTAATCACTAGTGATGGCTGCAGGAAAAAGGTTCTGTCTCAATGCATGCGCGAGAGTACAAGGCTGATGGGGGCTTCTTGCACTTCAAGATCGACAGGAAGAGCGTGGTGGCAGTCACAAGGGAAAGGTTCAGGTAAGTATAACTCACCTTCCTCTGCACAGTGTGGCAACAAGACCCCCAGCAGCAAAGTCGCTGTTCGGGGTCTTTTAAAATTATACAAAGATCCAAGATTGTGATAGAGCCACTTTAATGTTGAAGAATTAATACAGCTGAATCTGAATGCATAATCATATATAAGTGCATTATTCATTAAATGCTACACAGGAAGGTCTTTATGGAATTTGTTTGTACAATGCTTACTTGTTCCGGAGCTCTCTAATACAAAGGTGGGACAGACGCTGCACGCTATGCTTGCGCGTCTATTTGTAATCAGTCGTGCCGATGTCAGAACAACGTCATTTTCAGTGCCAATTTGGTTGGCACGAATGAATCGAAAAAGTACTCGAATTCAGCGTTTGCCCGAATTTGGGTCTTCATGCGCTCCAAGGTTATGCAAGCCAATACTTTTAGTGCCCTGGCTATATAATGCCAGGGTTTCCTGTAGCAAGTTGCCCTATTGTGGTTCTTGATTACCCAAGAGTCCGCTTATATTGTATTTGGCATCCTAGTTACCAACTTTGGCTTGTTTAACCGTCTCTCTACTCTCTGTGTTCCTGACTTTGGCTTGTTTATCGTTTGTCCTGTTTTCGCCTACTCTTGACCTCGGCTTTCTCTCGGACCATTCTATAAGTTAATTCCTGCCATAGGCCCAGTAATACGTGGTATAAATTAGGTTCTGTGAGTGTTGGGTTCCACTACATAACCAGGACAGTGAGTGTTGGTTTCCATTACATAACTAGGATAGTTTAATTCCTAAAACTAATATTTTCATCTGCAAAACCCAGTTGTAATTATGTATAGTACTAAGTCCATTTTATATTCCAAATAGAACAAAGCTTTTAAAAGAAATATTTTTGTATTTCAAGATCACAAGTTAAAAATAAAGTTGTGCTATTACTATGAGTAACTCTGTTTTTGGCAGCAAGTACGCATACGGGCAAGAACAAAATCTTGGCTTGTATGTTTGTCATTTTAATTAGTTCATATTAAACTTCAAAAGTTTTTTTTTGTTTTTTTTTCTGAACGAGAGAAAATGTTTTCCGTGAAAAGAGGTCATGAAGTTTTATTTTACCCTCTGTTGTTATTATAATAATCATATTGTTACTATGATCCTGAAAAAAAAAGGTTAACTATATTTTAAAATAAACAATAAGGATATGACGTGTAGTGAATAATAATTTTGGGGGGATTAGAAGTATATTGTTTGTACTTACAAATGTTAGGGTTGACAGTGACCCAAGGAAGCAGACGGCGATCAGAAGAAAGACGAAGAGCTCCCTACGCTTCCCCCATACATGTGGGAATTCGTCCAACACTGCAGTTATGACCCCTTCCAAACCTGCAAACTACACACACAGAGACATTTTGTTTACTGGGCAATGCATGGAACAAATGTGTTAGTGGAGAGATATGTAGAACACTGAGAAGATACATGCATATTTAACAGCAGTAAGCGTGCTGCTATGATAGGGCTATCAGGTCATCCACACCATATTATTTTTATCAGATAAATTGTATAATTGTGGCCACCCACAATAGTCTAGTATTCCTAAAAATTGGCCACTTCTAATTCCCCCCATGTAGCCACCAAATATTGACTCTTCCACAGATGTTAAAGGGACACTCCAAATGCTATAAACACGTAAATACTTTACACATGGTATGGTGCAAAGAGATCCTCTGTCTCTCATTAATATTATGAACCTACCCCCATAATGGGTGGCATTATTATTATTATTATTATTATTATTATTTTTATTGGTATTTATTTAGCGCCAACTAATTCCGCAGCACTTTGCAATATTACATCAAAGGGGATAAGGGGCTAAGTAGTCAGTTTCTCTCGTAGCTTTCTATTATTAGATCTATGTTGTTGTTGCAAGATGATGTATATATGTGTTCTACTTCACAATTTGGATTGTGGATATATGTCTGAAACTAAACTGCACTTAAATATATAATTATGTCAAAAAGGAATACTTGCAGTACATATTATACGGAGCTCACCATTGCTAATTCTATTAATGCACCATTCATACTCCATCTTGGCATGATTTAATAAATGCCCACTTACTGTGCTATCCAGACCTAAAGTGATTAACATCAAGAAGAATATAACGGCAAAGAACGTGGAAGCTGGCATATTCGCAATGGCCTCTGCATAGGTGATGAATAGAAGGCTGGGTCCTGGGAGCAAAGACAAAATTGTAGAATATTAATGGAAATTTAAATCCCAAACTGCATCCAACATGATTAGTAACTAGAATTTTACTATCCTCGCCAGAAAGAGGTCAACCTTCTCCAAAACATTATGGCCTCGATTTAATATTGTTGAATAAGCTTTCCAAATGATTTCATATTTTTGGATAAACTTTCAAAATTCATTTTCAAAATATAAAACATTTTTAAAAAGTTATAACATATAAACCAATATCAATATATAAAAAAATATGATATCATTTCAAGATTTACATATTTTTCAGAATATGAAATCATGTTAAAAGTTTATCAAAAATTATTAAATCATTTGGAAAACGTATTCAACAATATTAAATCGAGGCCTTTATATCACAGATAAAGCCGACTCCAACACAAAATTATAATATTGTAAAGCGCTACGGAATCTGTTGGCGCTATATAAATTGCAATAATAATAATATGTATCAGTCATACAAACATAGCTCACTGAAGGAGAGATAATAGACTTAAAATGATACCATATGGTCATTTACTGCCAGCTGTACAAGAAATTGCTAGGAGGAACAAAGAGCCTTCAAGATTACACTAGCCGGTAACCACTGATGGTTGGTTAACCCAAACTGAGTGTTTATAACAGAAGATCAGAGGTTTACTCAAATAACATTATAGAATTGTAATAATCATTTTAAATCTACTGCAATAAAGTTCATACTATCTGCACATAATTGGGATCCCCATCCTCCAAGCCTGAGTATAAAAAATATACATAATGCATAATACAACCAATATTTAAAAACTAAATAAAATAAAGACGTGAAAAAATGTTGGAACTAAGGACATCCAATGGATATGTGTTATTCGCTATAATTACTGGGAAATCCTTATGGAATGTTGTGTTTCCCAGTGATGCACTGTGATTGGCTCACAATAGAAGTAGGGTACCAAAGGTTTGGTAACGGTCTATAAATGTTACGGGCAACCAAAAAGCTTTCCTTTTTTTAGATATTCAGTCACTGGCCTAGAGGATAAAGATTCATTTTTTTTATATCCATCTTTTTGCGTGGCTGTTTGTTTTTCATTTTTATCTACTATAGAATATTGATATCTCATATTATGTTTATAGTTTTATTTTTTGACCATGTGTCACATAATAAGTACTTATTAAGGTTTTTTGTTTTCTATTTTTATTACGAAGAAAGACCACCAATTCCTAATATTTATTATTTTACAAATAATGGAAATGGGAGTAGAATATTTGACCAGACACAGGGACCCTTCTAGACAATCCATCAGCCGTTAGGGGTCTTGTATGAGTTTCTGTGAGTAAATACGTACTTAGACTGATTTGTGGTTTAATAACTCCATAGCTTCAAAATTACTGATATAATTCTAGGTACAACTTCTCATTTTTTTGTTTAACTATTACCAAAGTAATTGTTCAATGTTTCTGTACACTGAAGGACAATCACATGCAACCCTTGAGATTGTTTCTTTCTCACACAATGAGGGATTTTGTCAGACTGATCTGGAGATACTCACTGTCCTGGAAATTAATTCAGTTTCTTAGTGGAGGATTGCGAGGCACCTCATTAGCAGCAGTCAATCAGGGAACGAAGTTTACAGACCCGTCATGGCTTACTGAGATATCTGAAATAGTTTGCAGTTCACTGACTTTGCTGATGATCAGTGGTTTAGACAGTGAAATTTGCAGTTCTAGCTGTTGGGACGAGAGCCTCAGAGTTCAGTTTGTTTTTCAGACTCCCCATAACTTTTTTTTTTTTTTTCACCAAACATGAATTCATTTTCTGTAAATCTTTGTGTGCCTGTGTGTGTCGGCGTGTGAAGTGGGAAATCAGAATAAAGATACTCTGATAAACTCACACATGGCACTGTCAGGTTAAAACTCCTTACCTCTGTTGCCCTTGTGTTCTCGTTCTACTCGGTTTGTAGCTTGGGGCCTGGTACAGCTTTTAAGCTTTAAGAAAAATGATCATATGCGGACATCTGCTATTCTTCCAGCGCACTTTAACATGATCACAGCAGACCCAGGCCAAGCTTAGGTATTCCCACAGGTTTTATTAATTTCATGGAATGCAGTGATATATGTTTTTATTAACCATTTGAGGGTAAGTCAATCAATGACACTCCAGGATGTATTTATAAAGCTATTTTATTTGTAGTGTCGACATGTCCTGCAGCACTTGTACTGAGGGAGGCTGTGAATGAAAAGACTTGGCGTTCAACAAGCGAGGGTCGTAGTTGATTTTCCAACTTTAGTGCCAAAGGGTTGTGCAATAGTAATTTCAAAAGATTTAGTTGAATTTAGAGAAAGATTATTACACATGAAGAAGCAT
This sequence comes from Pelobates fuscus, assembly GCF_036172605.1. Classification (NCBI taxonomy): domain Eukaryota; kingdom Metazoa; phylum Chordata; class Amphibia; order Anura; family Pelobatidae; genus Pelobates; species Pelobates fuscus. The sequence continues at coordinate 89,611,831 of NC_086317.1, read as the reverse complement.
TAATTTTTTCTTGTATGGTTTGTGCTGAAAAATAACTCCTTGCTTTTATTACTCTACCTGATCATCAAGCATAAGTTTGAGATAATTAGAGATTATTGGAACTTTTAAATTTTTTGAAGTCTCAATAAAACTGTGAACATAGGCGTGTGCATGAGGTGTGCCCCACCGCACAGCCTAATACACGACAAAGTTGTGCTCTTTTTTTTAGTACTTCTTTAGATTTTTTAGGCTCTTTTTTTACAACTCGAAAAAATTTGTATTGTTCATCTTATTCTTAATTTAGGATTTTATAATTAAAGTTTAAATAGTAATATTAGGGTGCATACCCTGATGCATTGTGGTTGTGTTGACGTTGTTATGTACCGAAGGTGTAACAAAAATTAAAGGTCATTGTCTGTGAATAATTTTGGGTAAGTCAATGTCAATTTTTTACTGTGATTATTAAATTCACAAAGTATCATCTGATTTTACAATGTTCAGAGTTTCTACTACAAAGCTAGATCACTCAAATATAAGAGAATTTAAATAAATCTCAAATCATTTTAATTATTACCAACTGTGGGGAAATAGGTGAGAATGGGGGTACCCAGGTAAGGTAAGTTCTCAGAAGGACAATGTGAAGGAATACCCCTTCACTTGGTTCGGCATATTTTGTTTATGGATTTTCGTTTATTTTATTCGTACCCACCTTGTTCGGTTCCCGAACAAGGGCCACCCCAGAACCTCATTAGAACATGAAACACTGAACTGACAAGTACGAAAACTACAAAGTAAAACAATTCATAGAATGCTCCACTGGGCCATATTGTCTCCCGAACGCAGGAAGTGGGACTTGGTCGTCGAGTGTCTGGAGCTGAATTTGGCCGTGCACTTCCGTGAACGGCGGTGAAGATAGACCTGCTGCCCGTTCGAGTTCCCGACCACCTATACGAACGGCATTCGGGAGCTATGAACTACGAAATGAGGGGAGCATTCTACACTAATCAGATTTCGTATGAACTATGTGGTTTTCGTACAAAAACCCTGCGAATGGAGACCGGCTCTTGCCACAAATTCCCTGGAACTAATTTGGGCTTTGACCTCGTGGCAGACCGGTCAAAACTTCCCTACGATGGCAATCCAAAACTACTGAACCGATCTGAGCGATTTTTGGATATGATGGTCACTCAGATCAGAACTATCTGGGGATGTGACTATTGTGGGGTTTCCATGGATTTTGGGGGTACTTTTGGGGTGTTTGAAAGTTTTATCTTTTTCTGTCAATGGAGATAATTGAGTTTGTACAGTTCCTGACTCAATTATCTCTCAGGCACAGGGGAGGAGTTTTATACATGTATAAATGATGTGACTGTGCTTCCATTAAACAGTTCTACTACCAGCATTAAGCCTCAACTCATGTGTGGGGGGATATGTGATACTGGCGATATTTTACTTCAGGATTATTGGAACTGTTTTATTCGGGGAAAAATCGATCCATGGTGGTGATATATTGGCGGACCGCCACAGTGATATATTGGCAGACCACCACAGACAAGAGCAGATTATTCAAGGGGAAGCATTTGATAGAAAAGACAATCACCAGAAACCAACATTATCATTTGTCACTGACCCTTAATAAATCCCAACAAGTGACTCTGCTCAGTCCCAAATGTTACCTGTGTCTTTGGCCACTTCAGAGACCTCAAGATTCCTCATTTCAGCCATATATCCCAAGACAGTAAATATGACAAATCCTGACATGAAGCTGGTCATGCAGTTTACTGTACTGGTCACAAGAGCGTCCCTAAAACAAAACAATAGTTCAAATAATTGCGAATTACAGGTATATCGAGGTTCTAAAAAACTCGCACTTTCGTAATTTGCTCTGGGGTAATTATTTGGACTAGGGACTTTAAACTTGTGTCAAATTAAGTAAAGGAAGTGGGGAAAGTTACAGCTAGCTCAGTGTTTTCAGCTGAGCGGCAAAAAGGAAAAACGTACATATGATACTAACTGGTAGCAGTTGTTGTGAAACTTATTGTAGCTGGCGAAGGCAAGTAACACACCAAATCCTGGGCCAAGTGAAAAAAATATCTGAGCAGCTGCATCAACCCAGACCTGCAATGACAGAGCGAGACAGTTATAAACATGAAACAAACCTGAATTGATAACATTCCTATTGTACATGACCAACTACAGATAAGCACTGGAGATGTTGGTCACTAGCAGCATGTAAAAAAGGTGGTGGCACTCATGGGACAAAGAGGGTAGGCAATAGAATATGAGAACCTGGAAATAGCACTAAGTAGTTTTCACTTATTTTTCTTCAGCATAGCACTTTGGAAAATCATTTTAATAACCTCCACCTCCATTATGTGCAATAATAAAAACAATATTTTACCTATTTAATTAAACTACTCGCATATTACATTAAATCTAATACTATCATCAGGGCCTTGCTGGCCCACTGGAATATCAGGATATTTCATGGTGGGATGCAAAACCTATCTGATCTTTATTCTGATTTCCCACTTCACACGCCGACACACACAGGCACACAAAGATTTACAGACAGTGCAGCCAAACAACCTAGAACATTATTTATTACGTTCACTTAAAAGAAAAGAGAAGGAGAAGAAGAGAACTGGAGCCAATGGTTGCAAAGCCTCGTACTTGGGGGTTTTGTCCCCTGTTTATTACAAGATACAAAAAAGAAAAATTGGAGGATGCAACACCTAGCATATAGGAATGGAATACTAAGTAAAATACCATCTACCGTAATTAAGACTTAACTTTTAATAAGTCAAACAACTTTAACAGTTTTTGGTGCAGAAAATGTATAAATTCACACCCTTGACACTAGCAAAGTAATATAATATGGACTACTGTGCTAAAAGTCCAATATTTCCTGCATTCAAACATTATGAGTGCAGAAATATAGTAAGCTAACCAGTTTCAATATTAAATGGTATCAATATTGCAACAATTGTGGCAACAGGAGATGTGTGTAGGGAACAGGGAGAGGGAAACCAAAAACCTGGGACCAAGGTGGCTAGCCCTGAGCCCAAAACAAACAAAAACTGTTCTATACTAAAAGATAAATTAATGTAGACTACCCACAAGAATAGCTAATGTAGTAAGGAATATAGCTCATATAGCACCGTTCCTGTGGAACTCACTTACCACCTCCGTTAGACACCCACCCAGTCTCCACTCCTTCAAAAAATCATTAAAAACCCATTTATTCATAAAAGCGTATCAATTAAACTGTTAATAGATCCCGACTGATTCCTCTCTTGCAACTGTCACTAGTCTAATACTATCCTTACCTTTTGTGTAATTTTACCCCACTCCCTCTAGCATGTAAGCTCATTAAGCAGGGCCCTCAACCCCTCTGTTCTTGTGTGTCCAGCTTATCTGGTTACAACTACATGTTTGTTCGTCCACCCACTGTAAAGAGCTGTGGAATTAGTTAGCACTATATAAATAATGACATCATAATAATATCAATAGTATATAAAATGTCACTGGACAACAAACAGTTGAAATAACTATTTGTCTAATGGTGCTAGGTAGAACTACACATTATACTCAATCTTATCTGTGTATAAGGATAGAGCGCAAAAATATCGTGAGCTAATCAGCTCCAATACTAAGTATAATAAAATGTTGCAATGAATGTTACACACAATATGATAAAATAGTTGCAAAATACTATAATCGGTCTATTAGCTGTATTATGGCTTGACTGGTGTGCAGATTTTTGTTTAACATTGTATTAACTAACCACAGACTTCAGGCGGAAAGGGTTTTCAATCCCATTTTTACCCCCACCATAACCTTTTTGGTTTTTGCCTCCCAAGCACTGCCAAGCCTTAATAGCAAACCAGTAACCAACTTAATGCTGATGATTTGCATTAACAATGAAACAGCTGTCCATGAGTGGTTCACTGGCTTTGCATCTTTTCCCAACTTGTGTTTCAAAGCTGTTGTATACCGCAAACACAGACTCAAAGGAATCCATGTTTAAAATGGAATGAGGCAAAAATGTGATTCTTTGTTAAACTCATTTGCATATGCCCACCCAGAATTCTTTGCGGTAGTAACATCACTGCAAATTTGTGATTTTTGTGGGAAAAGCAAGTCTTATGGCTTGACTGATGTGCAGATTTTTGTTTAACATTTAATTATCTATCTCTCTCTCTCTATATATATATATATATTATATATATATATATATATATATATATATATATATATATATATATATGCACTATATTACATAATGAATAATAGTGCTGGCATCAATCCTCTACTTTCAATCTTAAAACCATAATCCCTATAGACAATTATACAAGTTTTGAACCAAAACAAAACCTAGAATTTGAGCTCTATGTCTGTTCAACCATAATTTACATTTTCATATTAAGTGCAAACACACTTATATATAATTTTGTTCAGGAGAAATAGCAATTTCATTTCACATCAAATATTTATATATGAAACATAATTAAGAAATGTGTTATTTTTCAAGTTCTGCATAGCATTTTAACTACTGTTAGCTTCCACTGCAATAAAATACACATATTTGTGTTCGCCGATGTCTCACAAGTACAACAGTAGCCCCATGTACAGGTTGCATGGGCCTTTGAGACCGTAAGGCAGTCCAGGAATGACAATTACTCCATTATGTCATACCATTTGCAAAAGTAGACAACATAGGGCAAGCATGTCAACATTTTCAAGGCTAACACAGGCCATATAAACAAGGTCAGTTTTCATAAAAATAGGTTTATTTAGAAAAGTACAGTATAAAAGTTGCATAATTGACACTGGATGTCCTCATGCTCGTAGGGCTTCAAAGTAAACAAAAGAGCAAATTTATTTTAAGAAAACATGCATTTGCATATAACCAATGTTTTAGTACAACTACCTTGACATATTGAGAAAAGTTTGGTAATGGGACTGAAATGGTGAATATATGCTGTTGCACAGCTGTAAAAAAAAAAACAAATGACGTTATTTTGTTGATTTTAAAGTCCTATGAGTGTGTTCTGCACTTTGGCTGAGATCATCAAACTTGATGATCTCAGCCAATCCAATGCTTTCCCATAGGAAAGCATTGGGAGGCTTTTGTGCATGTGAGGCCAAAAGCTGTGCAGCCAATCAGCATCTCCATGGGGAGTGTTCAGCCACCTCCATGCAGACCCAATCTAATACACTGCCCCCTCCCCACCATTCTAATACACTGCCCACAAATCCAATACACTGTCTCCTCCACCCAATCTAATACACTGTCCCTTAATCTAATACACTGCCCCTCCTCCCTCCACTCTAACTTAATACACTTCCCTCTCTCCCCCAATTTAACACACTGCAACCCCTCCCTCAATTAAACACACTGCACCCTTCCACTAATCTAATGCACCCCCCCTTTTACCACTCTAATACACTACCCCCCTCCCTCCCCAAATTAATTCACTGCTCCCTCCCCCCAATTTAACAAACAGCCCACTCCCTCCCCCAATTTAATACACTGCCCCCCTCTCGCCACTTTAATACACTGCTCCCCTCCGTCCCCAAATTAATTCACTGCCCCCCTCCGGCCCCCTAAATTAATTCACTGCCCTCCCTCCAATTTAACACACAGCCCACTCCCTCCCCCAGTTTAATACACTGACCCCTTCCCTGCCCCAAATTAATACACTGCACCTTCCCTCCCCAAATAAATACACTTTCCCCTCCCTCCCCCAATTTAATACACTGCCCCCCTCCCCCAATTTAATACACTGCCCTTCCTCCGAATTTTAACACACTACACAGGAAGGTCCCCAAGCCCCTCTTCCCCTACCTTAAGATGAGCCGCCCCCCCTCCACTTCCAGCCCTGCTCTTCTCTGCTCAAGCAGGCCAGACCCTACTCTGGCACTGAGATCAGGAGGGAAGGGAGAGTGCCTGGCCTGCTCTGCAGACTGTCAGCCACTCTGTGCTCTTGGGGTATGACCAGTCTTTTTTTGGATGCCACTTAGTCACAAACTGGCCAAAGTTAGTGTTCATATTAATTTTGTTGTGTTTTTCACACACAAAATGCCATTTTACAGATGTAATCCTTATCATTATATGTTTTACTGCTCTAAAACACTCATATTTGTGTTCACGAGTACAACAGAACCCCCTATGTACAAGTTTTATGGGGATTTCATAAGTTACAGGGTCAAATATAGGGCTTGCAAATTTAATTATCTGGACTATTTGCCTGGATTTTCACGTCCCCCAATTTATAATTCATAAAATAATATAATTATATATAAATAATATATAAATACACTTAGAATTAAATTATATATACATATATATTTCATTCTAAGTGTACTTATGTATTATTCATGTATAATTATGTAACTTTACGATTCATTTATTGGGGGACCTGCCTGACAACCCAGTCAGAAAGTCCAGAGAATTTAATGTGCATAGCACGGCACAACGTCAGGAATGGAGAGGTAATACTTACCAAGAGTTTTACTATTATGTTACTGTATCCCTTATATGTTACTAATAAGTGTCTAAAATGAAATGTATAAATCCACACTGCTGTATTTAACTGCTGTGTCCTGGAACTGAGTGTCTCCATCTTGGTTTCCTGTCAGTCACTGTTATAAGCTCTGTCTTTTGTAGCGGTAGCTTAGGCAGAGAGAGAGAGGAGCGGTGCCAGGATTAAACTGGATTGTAATCTCATTTGCAAAATATTTAACATGTGATATAAAACAAAGCAAGCTATTAAAAATGGTCAAGACACCTTATAGGCGACTCTCAATAGTACACAGAAGTGACCATTCCCTTTGAAGACATATAGCGTCTTTTTTTTTTTTTACTTTTAGTATCCTGGCAACCACCTGGATGTAGAGGCCCCTAGTGGTCCAGAAGGCCACAGCTTGCTAACCACTGATTTAACAGAAACCGTCTTAGCAATATGGAACTCCTCAGATTGTTGCTTCTAATTATTTTTTTTTCATCAAATTATTTTACATGATTGTTTATGAGAACATTAAACTATTGGAAGTATTTATTGTACGCATATTGTATGATAAAAAATATTGTGAATTTAGTGCTGCATTTAAAAGAAAAAGAGATGTGCACAAAACATGTTCCTTAGGCAGCGTTCCTCCTTTCACTGATCACATTAATAGGAGTGACATTTTTGTGCACTCTGTGTGACATACAGCAGCAGTACCTATAGCTCATGCTATGTAATACCTAGAAGCCCTGTCATATATATATTCTGATCTACTTTCAAATCGAGCATCTTTTATAATGTATAGAGACAAACACATGAACAGAATTAATATAAATGGCTGGGAACAGTACAAACAAGTTAATATCACTGGGGAAGTTTTGTTTATTTTTTAAAAATTGATTTATTGAAAAAAAAAAAAAAAAAAAAAAGTTCATTATTTGTTAGGAATAGACAATTGTTGGGTTTTATTTAATTTGTTATTGGGGGGTGGGGGTGGGGTACATTTCTAAACCTTTAAAAACTATTCAAATACACGTTTGTTTCTATATATATCGATCTACATTCACATTTTTCCATAAATTATGTTTGTTTCTTAATTTTTTTTTTTATTTTTTTTTTGGCACGGGTGAAAAACTGGTTTATTTTTTTTCATTTATTTGTAAATATGATTTTTATTAATTTATTTTCAACAAAAAAAGAGTTAGACTCACAGGTCCCTGGAAACGACTACATTAACAGTTTGCATTTGGGCTCGCAGGCCCTGGTAACTTATGCGGACTCGCAGGTCCCATGCATTCTAAGCAGACAATTGTGAGTGCCTATGTCTCATGTGTTGCACTTTTCCCCTTTCTTTTTTTCTCTGTTCTCTCCCTTCCTTTTTTCCCTTTTTTTTGCCTATTTCTTTCTCTTTTTCCTTGCTTTGTTTTTTCCTTTTTTCTTCCTTGTTTATTGAAAATTTGTCAAGTTTTTCATAACATATCATGCGAGTAGGTTGGTGGGAACGCGCAGATCTCCAACCTGCTGTTCAATATTTGGTCATGTGAGATGCGCAGGTTTCCGAGATAAGGGCATAGAATGAGATACGCAGGTCTCCAAACAGCCTAGTCAGCTGACCCATAGCATGAAAACATGAAAAACAGACACAGAAAAAAAAACAAAAAAAAACCAAAAAAAAAACATTCTGTTCTAATACATTAGTACCGGTGTGTTGTTTAACGTATCTAGTTTGCTTGATTACAGCCGCTAAGCGGTCCCTAATCGTGTCTGCAGTCGTATGCCGGAGTTCAGGTGACGTAAACAGTAAGGTACGGGCACCTTTATCTGTCTTGTGTTGGTGTGTGTGTGTGTGTGTCAGTGTGGGTGGGTCGAGACCGCGTCCATTCAGTTGCGGAGGGCATTGTCTTCATTTCACTGTGTATGTATTTGTTTATCATGTGGGGTGGAGTCCTGCCGTGACATTGATGGTTGCTTTGAAGTGGTCTTGTATTTGTGATAGGGATACTAGGAAAAGGTCATGTATGTCTTCTCGTGTGTGTGCCCTCGAGTCGGGATTGTGAAATTGTGGTATGTGTGTCCCGTGGGTTCTATGGGTTTTAGTCCTCTCTGGTCTCGTGTGTGTCTTTTTGGAGGCTCGGTGGTGTGACCCTCCTTGTCTCGGTGGTTGGGGTTCCTTCAGTCTTATGGTATAGTTTGTGTATTGTGCTATCGTTCATGTGTGCCTGTTTGTTTTAGTATGTTCTAGAGGTGATGTGTGCTTCCACCTTTGTCGACCGTCTCCCTTAATTTCCCTCAAGCGCAACCGCAGGTCCAGTAGTAGATCTTGGTCAAGTCTTGTGGGCTGGTTATTGGGCTTAGCCCCCAGTCTCTGATCGGTCATGTGGTGGTTTTCCCTGTGATGGTCTTGCCGTCTGGTGGGCATGTGTGGCCCCTACTGCCCCCCCGCCTCCGCCCGGCCGGCACATTGGTTCGAGACATCGGCCTCCCGTCTCCCGGCGACATGCCCCACCCACGCCCTCCATCGCACCACATATTTTTCACTTTGTCCCGTGAGGGACGCCTTCACATTCTCTGCTGAGCAAATCTCCTCTACTCTGTCGTACCACTGGATTAACGTTGGGGGTTGTGTCTGTTTCCACATTGCGGGTATGACCGCTTTGGCTGCGTCTAGCATGTGTCTCAGTATAGATTTTTTGTATTGTGAGATTGGCCATGGCGTCGAGTGTAGTAAGTATTGTTCTATATTGAGGGGGAACGGTTCTCGGAGGATCTCTGTGATTTTTGTGCTGATCTGGTTCCAGAACGGCTGTATGATTGAGCAATTCCACCAGATGTGTCTTAGGGTACCCTCCTCTTCTCCGCACCTCCAGCATGTGGCTGGGACACTAGGAAATATCTTATGTAGACGTGCTGGAGTTTTGTACCATTGTGACAAGAGTTTGTAATTGACTTCTTGGTGTAAAATGAGTATTTTTCCCACTGGGTAGGGGTAAATTCGTGGTCTGTGATACTTTCCCATTGCGTCTTGAATGTGAATATTTCTGTGCGGTCACCCATGAGGATGTATTGGTAGAGATAAGAGATTGCTCTGCCGATGTTCGTTTTGGTTAAGCATAATTTCTCGAATGGCGTCAGGGCCCTATGTAAGGCTGTTCTGTCTCGGAATGAATGGTAGAAATGTTTCAGTTGAGTATAGCGGAAGTGCTGGAGGGTCGGGGTCCGCGTGTTGATAAGTTCTGAGAGTGGTTTCAGGGTGGTGTCATCCAGGACGTTGTGAAGTGGCCCATATTCTTGCTCTTGTTCTCCCAGAATTCCCCATGGCAGTGAGGCCTCCTCCTATGGACCGGTTATTGGTGATTGGGATCAACGGGCTTGGCGTCGGAGATATGTGCTTGGCCCCTTTCATTTTGCTCCACGTATGTAAGGTATGAGTTGTCGGTGAGGTTTTGTCTGGTTCTTTCCGGGTTGTGGTCTTGGTCCCCCATACCGCTTCCGGTGTAGATGCACGGCCTCCAATCTCCATCAGTGGGATCCATTGTTTATGTGGTGGCCGGGTGTGCCACTCTAGTATGCGTTGTAGCGTAGTGGCCTGGTGATATTTTTTCATGTCCGGGAGTGCGAGACCGCCCTGGTGGTGAGGGAGGCATAGGGTGTCATGGCTGATCCTGGGTCGCTGCCCCTTCCAAATGTATTTGATGATTGCTGAGGGAGGAGAAATACGTTGCGGGTATCATCATTGGTAACGTTTGAAACAGATAAAGCAGTCGGGGCAGTATATTCATTTTCACTACTGGAATGCGTCCCAACCAAGATATGTGTTGGGGGTTCCAGTCACATAGGTCTCGTTGTATTTTGGCGAGAAGCGGTATCAAATTGGACGCGTAAAGATCTTGTGGGTCCCTGGTGAGCCAGAGTCATAAATACTTCATCCGTGCTTTGCATCAGTGGAATTGGAATTGTGTGCGTAGACTGTCGTTCTCTTCACTGGGTATCGATATATTGAGGACCTCGCATTTTGATAGATTTAATTTAAGGCCGGATATATCACCATATGTTGTGAATTCTTTTAAAAGGCATGGAAGGGAGATTCTGGGTTGCGAAACAAAGAATAACATGTCATCTGCATATGCTGCAGTTTTATGCGTTGTCCCGTCGAAGTGGAATCCTCCGATGTCCTCATTATTTCGTATCGCTTCGAGAAGCGGCTCCTGCGTCAGGGCGAAGATCAGTGGGGACAGGGGACACCCTTGCCTCGTCCCATTCCGGATTGGGAAGGGGGTCGTAAGTGCCCCGTTTACCCTGACCCGTGCGTTCGGCTGGCTGTAAATTGCCGCGATCCAAGTGAGCAGGTTGAGCCCAAATCCCATCTCCCTGAGCAACTCCCATCTCCCTGAGGGGGCTGTGAGTGTAGATTATATAGTTGAGTGTAGAAGGCTTGAAATTTGTTTGCTATACTTTCGGGGTGTTGGGTCGTTCGTCCCCCGGACAGTTTCAGCTTGTGTACTTGCGCGAGTGTTTGTTGGCCTTTGAGCATACGGGCTAGAAGTTTGCCTCCTTTGTTTGCATGTATATAGTAAAAGGCGTTCGACCTCTGTAGTTGCCGGTAGTGTTTCTTGACCAGTAGGTCATGTAGGTGGCTGCGGAGTTCCAGCAGTTCTTTGTAGTTATCCTCCGTGAGTGTTTGCTTGTGGCGTTCCTCGATGTCTCCGATTTTATTGAGGAGGTCCACTATCTGTTGTTGGGCATCTTTTTTCTTTTTCGTTGACAGTTGAATTATGTAGCCCCTCAGGATGCACTTATGGGCTTCCCAAATGGTAGTGGCTGGGGTATCATCGTTTTCATTGTGTAAGAAGTACTCATTTAATGCTTCCGCGATTTTATCCCTAATGGCCACATCTTCTAACAGGGTGTCGTTTAGCCTCCAGGTCATCACCCTCGGTCTTATCAGTGGGGAGTCTAGGTCCAGCGTGACCGCCCCATGGTCGGACCATGTGGCCGCATCGATGGTTGCCCTTTGCAGTGCGGTGAGCTGTTCCTGCTGGATGAACACGTAGTTGATCCTCGAGCATCTCGCATGGACCCTCGAGTAGTGTGTATAATCTTTGACCGTGAGGTGTAAGGCTCTCCAGCAGTCCACTAATCGCAAGCTTTTGAGGGCTCTCAGAGTGCTTTGTTTCTTAATTTTAAACAAAATAAATTTGCTCAAATCAACATAGTTAATTATGTTTTGTTTTCTTACCTGAGTGGTTAGAAGCTTGTCCCATTTTGGTTGCAGGTAGAAAATTACCCCCCTCCAGGCACCGGGGAGTGTGGCCCCTCGAATTAAGAGAAGGGTGAGTACAATGTAAGGAAAAGTAGCCGTAACCCACACCACCTGGCACAGGGAAAATGTTAGATAGTGAGACCTCAATAGTGAACATTTTGCATCATAATGGATAGATATATTGATTCATTTTAAGGAACATACAATATATTCTACGCTGTTTTGTTTTTTTCAAAGATAACATGATAAGATAGCTTTTTCTATAGGAGCGCTGGTATTGAAGGAACATGCCCACAGTAAGTTGGCGGGCATGGAAACAAACTTGGAGATACATTTGGTGCTCATCTCCATCTGCATAATGGTGCTCATTGGTGGTTCCTTGTCCTAGATTTGTTGGTTTATGTTGGGCTCTAAAGCATATGTTCTAAGCAACACTAATTAGATGTATCAAAATAGGATTTAGAAAATTACATTTAAAATAAAATCTAAGCAATTGTTGGGGATGCTCCACAAGGTTATGTCGAAGAGTCAAATGGGCAAGGAGCTCAAGTGAATTGTAAATCTTCTGCACATATTTTGTTCTAAATTAATCTCTCTTTTATCTTCCACCCTTTTTTCCACTCTCTTTCCTTTTTTCTGTCAACATGTGTTCTGTGCTTGTGTGGTACCCAAACCCATTCTTCAAGGAACAACAGCTCCCCAGGCTCTCCAGGTTTGTCATTATCTCCATTGGAATAGATTTGGGAAATTCCTAAATTCTGGACAGTAGATATGCTTTGAGTCCCGAGTGAGGAAACCCTGCTCTTTTTTTTTTACTGACCTTTCCAGATGTCTTAACTCCTTTCCATATGCTGAAATAAACAACAGTGAAGATGAAAAGCAGGCAGAGAGTCAACTGCCAGCTGATTCCACCAAGTTCCTGTAGACCTTTTGACTTATGAATCTGCAGCACTAGCCGGCTGAAAAACAGGAGAAATAGCCTTCACTATAACCCTCTGAGCTAATCTACCTTACAAGACGTGAAACTTAGGCTTTAGGTTTCTGCTAAAACAATGGAATAATTAGATGAGGTAATAAGGCTTAGGACCAATACTTTCTGAAATTACTTTTGACATCGCAGAGTAACCATGATGGACTTTGAAGGAAATCATTTGTAAAACATGGTGTTATTTAGAGTCTTCATTTTGTACTTAATGGAGAAAAAGATTTCGTAAAGAGGATTTGGATCACAGATTTAAATGTACTGGTATGGAATTCATGTCAGAGTCTATATGCAATCATAATTTTGTTCAGAGACCCAACCCTCGTGATTTGTACCGGGTTCTGTTGTCAATTATTCATTGAGCTGATTGTTGTTGTTTTTTTTTTGTACTTTTCCAACTTTTAACATTTTAAAAATCTGTTCTCAGCATCACACCTAATGCGCCCTGGTCCTCTAAATGACCTCACATGAGCGTGGTGGATGAAGCAGTGTCAAACAACCTCAACAACTTGTTCACTAACAACTGCTCAAATCCAAAATGGGGAATACAATACTGGGTTATCAAAAACGCTAAGATATGCTACTTATCCTTGCATGTAAGGATTCAACCCATTGTAAACAATTAGCAGAAGAGGTTTTGAAGGGGAACGTTTTTACTTTTATAAAATGGATGTAAAATTAACTTATACTGGAAATTATAAAATGTTGGCACAAGGCAAGACTGCACAAATACTGGATCTCCATCAAACACTTTTGAGACTTTTTTTGATTTTAAGAAGTAACTGTTGTCATTATCATTTTACTATTAATACAAAGTGTATACATCTTCGTTGCCAATATCTACCACGTCAACTGTAATTATATTTAGTTGTCTTATATATTTTTCCTTTCTCAATGTCAAATTCAATTCTTCTCCTGTCCCATCTCCCTTTATCTCCTGTCCCATTATTCCTCACCACACTTACATGCACTTACGTGTAAAACTCCTCTGCTGGGGAGATGGAGTTGTTGAACCACGTGACGCTGCTGTTCTGAAAGTAATTTGTGCAGTTTTTAGTGTTCCATTCGTTTTGGCAGCTTGTCCAGGGTAGTTCACCCCGAAAGGAGAACATGAGGTAGTAGAGTGCCCAGGCTATGATGGTGTTGTAGTAAGATGCTACATAGAAGGCTATTATGCAGATAGCATAGCCGATTCCTGGAGAAAGTAGACATTCATTATAAGATCGCACTACCACAGAGGTCCCCAAACCAAGTTTCATTAATATAGGGAGAGAAACAGGGACATTCCTAAAATTTGTAATGTAAGGGTATATATGGCAAGGTTTGGAAATCTCTCAAAACACCCCATAACATCACATTAGAGGGTATGGGATATTTTTATATTTGTATAGACTACAATTATTCTCATATTCTAAGACATGAGATTAGAGTTACAATAATTGAAACATTTGGGCTGTTTCTGTTTCCCCAGTTGATAGTGTTCCTCTTTCTTACCTTTAAATAAAGGGCAGATTTTCCTCCATATAGATATACAGCCACTCCTGTGGTACTGACCCAAAGCCAGTTCCATATAAAATAGAGGAATCCCACCAAAGACTGCCATGATCACATATGGGATAAGAAAGGCTCCTGAAAATTACAAGGTGGTTAAAAACAAGAAGGAATTACCATTCCATTTCACCGATGGTTAATGTTAGACTCCTGAGGACAGAGATAACTAAAAAAAAAAACACTTTATGGTGCACTGCAGACATCCACACAAGCTAGATGCAATTTATATTATTATGCATTACTAAAAAAAAATTATTATGCTCTGTATAGTGTATATTGACATGTTGGGGTATGTGTCCCTACGATTGATTTTTTAAGAAAATTGATTGGTCTAGCTGAAAATAAATGTTAAATCCAGACACCCTAACTCTTAGTTCGGTGTCGTGTTTCACTATGTAACGTATTAGTAAATTGTGTTAAATCTGGTAATAGACAGATAAAGACAGGCTTCAGAAAAGGTGCAGTTCATCTAGTTAATGGTATGGCCCATGTGATTCTCTGCCATTTAGTTTAACATACTGTGCTCTAGATGTCTGAGAATGATACATAAACTCAACTGAGCAAATTATATAAGCAGAACATAGCTTTGTATATATATAACTAAAGATGTCTACACACAAAATTAATTCACAGATATATATATATATATAGATACACAGATATGGATCTGTAATAGTAACAATAGAATGTGAGACCATGTCATACATAGTACAAAAATACCTTTTCATAATTCAATTTATGGAGAAACCTTGTATGGGTGAATATATGACTGGATATTTTGATCTTTATTGACAAAAAACATTTAATTATTGCTCAAATATATTCATCGTATTAGCACAACTGAAGCACATCCTGTAATATTACTATAAACTAAATCAAATGAATGATCAATTAGGAATAAAAAGATACATTTCCCAAACGAATTTTGACTCATTATAAGGAAGTATATAAAAAAAAAAAAACACTTCCGTTAACAGAGCTACTCGTGAGAATTTCAGAGAATTCTTTAGAACATGATATCCACTGTATAAGAGTTTGAATAGGTGCTCACTTTATAAGACTAAGCAGCACAAAAAAAATAATGTTTTTACCAGAGCCAGGGAAAACCTGGCTACTTGTGGCATGAAGCGTAATTTTACCAAGCCACCAACGATAGACAAAAGTACACAAACTAAATAGATGTGTTGATAAACATATGTGAAAATTGAATAGAAAGAATTAAAGTGCAATGCACTTGGGCATTTAGATGTGAAAAGTGGTTAGAAAGCAGCCTGGGAGCAATTGCCCTGCACACTTGGTACTTGGACATCACTAATCAATAAGAGAGATTTCCCCAACAAGGCAAGCATTTATTAAAAGGAGTTCTGAAGGATTTTCTGTTTAGTGAATATACCCCACTTTTTTTTTTTACTTAAAAATACATTAAAATTAAAGGGACACTATAGACACCCAGACTACTTCAGCTCATTGAAGTGGTCTGGGTGCAGTGTCCTTATTGCACTTAGTGCTGCAATGTAAAACAATGCAGTTCCAGAGAAACTGCAATGTTTACATTGCAGCACTAAGTCTGCCTCCAGTGGCTGTCTAACAGACAGCCATTGGAGGTGTTTCCTGGATCCAAATGGACCTTTGGTCCGGTATCTGACACGCGACATCCTCATGACATCGGGTGTCAGCTATTTCCCCATAGAAAAGCATTCCTATAGGAAGGCCTAACGCGCGCGTGGCACTTGCCGTGCATGCGCATTAGTGACAACTCATCAAGGGATGTTGGAAGAGGAGCCGCGACCCAGTGCTCAGGGTCATCGGCGCTGGGATCAGCTAGGCAAATAAGGGAGGGGGAGGCAGGGAGAGCTTTAGTGCCTGGAATACAGCTTTAGAATATAACTGCCAGATTATTTTTTTAAATTATGTATTAAATTGTAAAATCCTGTTTTCAAAAATGTTTTTATTATGCATATTTTTTTTTAATCACAATGTATTTTAATTCTTTAGTTGTAGGCATGCTGAAATGACGTAGGTTATACATATTTAGGTTAGGCTGCTAAAACAAATTAGCAGACTGCAGTTCTAAAGGCCTGCACTTAGAGGGAATCTTTGTTATTCCCTTGTTTCCAACTATATATTAAAAACGTTTCTACCTGTTCCTACAGCCTTGCCCCCTCAGCAAGAACTTCTGTAATGACCTATTTAACACTGAACGGCGATGACAGGTTGGGAGCAATGGGGACGGTTATGATTGCCACCCAAAGTTGGACAGGTTACCTTCCATCCTGTAATGTCAACTCTGACATTTCATCCCCCTTACTTTTGCAACTAATTATCTGCTCCCATCCCCATGTATCTGTTGAATACTGATGTTATTTTATACTAATTCAATTTTCAGGGAGCAACACTCTATGTACTAGGGAATGGCATTTACAAGAGATAGGAAAGAATCCACAAGGTATAGGGAGATACATTTACGAGGGTAGACATAGACACTGTTACTAATTTGACTATAGCTATGTCTGTTTATGTATAATGATTACGCACTTACAGATGATATGGTGAGAGGGGCACATGTGGATATAAGGGGAGCATTTTGGTATGTCAACCTTGGAGCCATATTTTGTAAAAATGTCCCTACATCAAGCTTTTCTGTTAGCAGCAATTGTATTAAGCTTATGCTTGTACAATAGTACAACATTAGATCACTATAGGATAAACCAGGGAAACATTGTAGAAAGTCAGAGGTGTAGAGTCACTGTGCCCTTAAAACTTAAATTTCTTAACTGCTGCCGTACAACATCTGGCACATCAGTTGCTACAACTCGCAGTGTGCTAAGCCATGTTTTTACTGGCCCACCCTGCAACCCATTCAACATGTTTAGCTGTGAAAGAGCAAATTCTCATTCTACAAAGAATAGACATGGTGCTGACAAATGAGCAAATCTCTTCTCAATTATCTAGAACAAAATGTACTTGGAAGCATAGTTCATTGCAATCTGCAGAGATATGGTTATAGAAAGAAAACACACAGGTTACATGTACTGACCTCCTCCATTTTGGTAACAGATGTAAGGAAACCTCCAAACGTTTCCCAGGTCCACTGCATAGCCAATAACCGAAAGAAGGAAGTCTATTTTTTTACTCCAAGTTTCTCTCTCCCATACCTCTGCCTGCAAATGCTGCACCTCAGCCCTGCATGATGGGATGACAGTGAGCGTTTGGGTTGAACTTTCATCCACACCATTTCGGGTACCATTGCAGGGGGCTTCGGGACTCTGAACTGCTAAGTATTTGTTGGGCAATGGCCCAAGCTCGGCTCTTTCCCCCGGACTAGGATGAACTTTATTGAGCTCTTCAGATAGACGTAACGAAGGCTTGCAGTTCCTCAGCAGCTGCCCGTCCTTTTTGCATTCTGAGCGGGTCCTACAAGTCAAGGGCTCCTTTTCAGAGCCCAAGGATGGGCTCTCATTGCAGGCTGGTTTCCGTTCCATCCTTCCGTTTAGTTATGTAGAGTTGTGACGGAGGCCCATTTGCACTTCACGGATATCCTTTGTCTGAAGGCAGTGAATCTAAGGTGAATAATGTTCTTAATCCAGTTCATCCAGTTCTGCAAACATGCAAACACACACAAAAAGAACATGAGAAAATATACTGAAAGTATTTTTTTTTTCTATTTTTGTTAGAACTCTCTGTTATTCATTAAAAGTTTGGAAAACGTGCTACCTTTTTCTCCATTCATCTTGTACAGGCTGTACTTATTGGCTCCTGCGGTTTATGACTAATATTGAATTTCTCAATCATCCATATCAGATTAATTACTTTCTTCCCGTATTCAAATTATGATATTAAAAACCACATGTTCCAAATTCAGGGTTCAAACTATACAATGTTATTCTAATTAGACCACATACAATTTGGACAATATAAGTCAGCCAACCACATCTGAGACCATGTCATCTGAGTGTTGCTGTGTTTGATGCATGCCTCTAAGGCATTTATTTGTGACTGAGTTGTTTCAGATGGTACCTTGATTATTGAACCATCTCCTACAAAAAGTCAAGTTGTGACATTTCTTATTCTTATTTATAAAATATTTTACCAGGAAGAATACATTAGGATTTTACTTGTTTTCAATTATGTCCTGGGTCCACAAACATGGCATTGTTACGATAGGGTACAATGTTATATTAAAAGTGCAAAATAATATTAAAATACACGCAGTTTTTATTAATATGGATTACTAATAAAAATAAAGAAATATATATATATATATATAGTGTATGTTGATATGTTGGGGTATGCAGTGCACTACATGTGGAATATCCATTTAACGCCCTCTCATAAACCAATGTAATGCACAATGTGCACAACATGTTTCATGAGATTTTCAATATTTGTTTAATTGGACTATAAAATATATAACATTTTAAAATAGATACCACGATTAAATCATATATTTTTTTATTATTACTATAATTAATAATATGTTGTCAAACTGTCATGTAAAATTTGCTTAAAAATACCAACTTCAAAATTAAGGAACACAATCCATAATTTTTACTCTAGAGCTAACTAGGTGCATACACAGATTTGTCAAATTTCTTTAACTTTATCGCCCACTGAGTTTGTACAAAATTACATCAAACACCTGAGAGGGACATAATCTGAGACAGGGAGTACGATTTGGCCTGGATATACATGTTACACCCCTTGTGCATGTCTGTGTGTGTAACACCGTATAGCAATTGTTCTATTTGAGAAATGCTTGCCCCAGATGTTACTGCAGGTTTCTTTATAAATCTATCCAGGGATTGGGTAATGGACAGCGCAGAGAATGAAACCTTGTAGTAGCCGACGAGCAGGCCAGAAAACGGCACAGATTATAATGTTCTCTATAAATTTATTTTATACATATTGGTACATTATGTCATTGTCTTAATCATTAAAGTGTTTCAATAGATTTGTATGTAACTATAATTTCTTGTTTCAAGTGACACGACTGGATTAAACAATGGTTATTGTATTAGTTTTAAAGGGAAAGATATATATGGTAACATCAATAAAGTCCCTCCTTAGCAATACAGCTAACAAACACAGGCTTCTCGACTTGGGATCCTGTCATGTCAGGTAGACATTTGGACCGCTAAGTAATACTCTACAGCAGCGTATGACGAAAACAGGCTACATGAGATATCCCTGCTTTTATTGTGAAATACAGATTATAATAGAGAATGACTCACTGGACTGGAGAGGGGGGTTCCCTCACCACATCTGACAAAAATCAAATTAAAGTGAAACTAATCATTTTTCATTATTGCTTAGAATAAAAGATCAAATTATTCTAGCCTATGTGAGTTTTATTTTTTTAAAGCATAAATATAAGTAAATATTGCTTTATCTCCCGATTTAACCTTATTATATGGGAGCAACAATCTTTAAGTAATTTATTTTACCAGAAGTGCATCGTTACTGACGAAAAACTGCACAAATAATAAAGAGCTAATGTGCATTCACAAACCCTAACATCATATGCAAGCACATGGCATTTAAAAAAAAGGCACTCATATTCTGTAATCTAAGATAAATGGTGTTTCCTACTAAACTGGGTCTCCCAAGACATGGTTTCACCCATTCAAATATAGTAAAAGAAAAAGAAAAAAAGAGAGAGTAAATTTAAAGCAAACAGACCCTAAAGCAATGGAAACAGACTCTATACGGTACATGTCTATAATGACATTGTGCAGATATGAATTCTAAACACAAATTCGTGCTGAGTTTCTAATCCAATGAGGCGTAATGGGGAGATCCCTCTTTTCTCCATATCATGTTTTGTATGATAACATTTACTGTCCCATTAAACTTCTAGAGGCTTTTTGTACTGTGTGTATTGTACTGAATCAAATACCTGTCAGGTTAAATCAGTGTTTCTCCTGTAGACATTACCCATCGAGATTTTTTTGTGTTTGTTGTGCAACTCCTACGCATACTGTGTCTGCGTGTGTTTTCTGTGTCTTAATGCATTACTGCTTTTATCAGTGGCTGCGATCTTTAATGGTCTTTGACATGAGAAGTCAGATCAAACGAACATACAGTGCCCGGCAATTAATCTGCGTTCTCCTCTGGTGTGTTGCCCATTCTCAATGCCATCTAGGCAGACGGAAACCTCATTTTCGATCACAGTTTGGAAGCAACAGGTGTTTCTAAACGAATTAGCCAACAACTTGGCAACACTTATCTTTTTGTAAGTTCACTTACAATAAACTTCAGACTATTTCTACATATAGAATGCGCAGTGTAGAACTTTTACAGTTGCCAATATTTGATCTTGCCAACAAACAAGTTCAAAGACATCATTTATAGGTTGGAGATTGTCCAAAGGGCCAGTGTAAATATTACGAGCCCTTAGAGTAAGTCGTTACTTAGGTGAATAAAAGTTCCAAATCAAATTCCTCTGCAGCAGTGCAACTTGCAGAGTAATGGCAATAATGGTTTATGGAGACATTATAAGCTGTGAGATTAAAGGATTGTTGCATATGGTGAGATGCAATATTTCCCCTAACACACAGGACATGAATAAGACATACAGCGTAATTGCCACTGTGACGGAGGGAATGAAAAGGTACTATCAAATCAATGATCAGCTTTTCACTCCCATAACTGGTGAAATAACAAGTATACTAACGGGAATGTATGAATGAATAGTCATGCATGGGACGGTATGTAGAAAGTGGTAGAAAAAGGGTGAGAACAATGGTCAAACTATTGGACTAAAAATGTTTAAAGAAAGAAGATCACAATTTTAGCTTTATTAATTAATTAACATCTAAAAACATATTGGCAACAATGACGGCAAAATAAAATTTCCTGTACCTGTTAATTAAAGGGACACACATATCTGTCTCCTCAGTACCCACACTGTATCTGTCTCCCCAGTACCCACACTGTATCTGTCTCTCAGTACCCACACTGTATCTGTCTCCCCAGTACCCACACTATATCTGTCTCCTCAGTACCCACACTGTATCTGTCTCCTCAGTACCCACACTGTATCTGTCTCCCCAGTACCCACACTGTATCTGTCTCTCAGTACCCACACTGTATCTGTCTCTCAGTACCCACACTGTATCTGTCTCCTCAGTACCCACACTGTAACTGTCCCCCCAGTACCCACACTGTATCTGTCTCCCAGTACCCACAATGTACCTCTCCCCAGTACCCACACTGTATCTGTCTACCTAGTACCCACGCTACATCTGTCTCTCCAGTACCCACACTGTATCTGTCTCCCCAATACCCACACTGTATCTGTCTCCCCAGTACCCACACTGTATCTGTCTCCCCAGTACCCACACTGTATCTGTCTCTCAGTACCCACACTGTATCTGTCTCTCAGTACCCACACTGTATCTGTCTCCTCAGTACCCACACTGTAACTGTCCCCCCAGTACCCACACTGTATCTGTCTCCCAGTACCCACAATGTACCTCTCCCCAGTACCCACACTGTATCTGTCTACCTAGTACCCACGCTACATCTGTCTCTCCAGTACCCACACTGTATCTGTCTCCCCAATACCCACACTGTATCTGTCTCCCCAGTACCCACACTGTAACTGTCTCCCCAGTACCCACACTGTATCTGTCTCCCCAGTACCCACACTGTAACTGTCTCAACAGTACCCACACTGTATCTATCTACCCAGTACCTATACCGTATCTGTCTCCCCAGTACCCTGTCCCCTTTTCTCGCATACCAGTAATGCAACAGAGATGAATAAACAGTAACAGCTACAATGCTGTTGCCCAAACAGGCTGATACATTTATATTTCATGCTACGTTGTTATTAGGCGCATCACATTGCACCTTGTCAGCCAAATCATGTTTCAGTGTTTTTAATGCATGATGTGACATCACTTAACATGCTAGATTAGGATGTGAAAACACAATGTACCTTTAGAATAACAGGTACATCATGCACACTATATAACTGTCTGCTAGTGTTACTACTAATAATCAAAACACATCTTCAAAATGAAATGAGCTCATTCATATCCACAGGCTGGATTCCATGACCAAACTTAGCTTGATCTCTGACATATAAATAACAATCGTCTTGGAGAATTGCTATTTAATTACCAGAGATAAACCTGTGTCTGGTCATAGAATTCTGCCCTAGGTCACAGCAAGATAAAACTTCCCAGTGCATGCTGGTAGAATACATCTTTATTTTTATACTGCTTTAACTGCTTCATCTCATTGAAGTGGTTATAGTGTCTGTAATTCCTTGGTGCCATCCTCCCATTCAGCATGAAACTTTTTACATTTTTTAAAGCTAACCGTGAGTCTGCACAGCCATCTTCTCCATGTTGCTTGGACTAATGAGGAAGGATTAGCCTGAGCAGCAATGGATAGTGGTGATTGGCTGAGAAAATCAAAAACTACAATCAGTCGATCAGGGCATCCATCGTTGGTATAAATTGGTATGGCTAGAAGGAAGTGTGTAATCTCTGCCCTAGCCATACTTCCTGTGGGGGCTGGGTTATGGGAACCAACGGAGCTCCATACTCCAACCGAGTACCTCCGCCAAGTCCGCTTCCTTGTCTTCCTTGCTATCAGGGACCCTGGAGCACTTCAGACCCAGTTGCCAAGGCTTGACTGGGATCACTGAGGGCCTTTTCCATCCTGGACCAAACACCAGACGACACTTGGTGAAGGTTAAAACAACAACTAACTTTAATAGACATAGATCACACATTTAAGCCCCCAACAGCCTCATTTACATACAATAGGGTACATAGAGCACTACAGTCCAAGGAAGGGTGGGGTCAGACAATAGCAAGAGCTTATAAGACATTGAGGAGGGACGGGACAGTAAGTTTAAACTGTGCTGGCAGTGTCCCTGGGACAATGCCCTGCTGGGGAATCAATATGACAGGAAAAAGGGAAAGGGGAGGGGCACATACAAGCAATACAGTTAACATACCCTGCACCAATAATGGGCACAGGTTGACCAAAACACAAAAGGAATCTGGGGACCCACACATTACATTGAATATCCTCCCTATATAATTTTTCCAAACCAGACTTTTACAGAAACATAGAAACATAGAATGTGACGGCAGATAAGAACCATTCGGCCCATCTAGTCTGCCCAATTTTCTAAATACTTTCATTAGTCCCTGGCCTTATCTTATAGTTAGGATAGCCTTATGCCTATCCCACGCATGCTTAAACTCCTTTACTGTGTTAACCTCTACCACTTCAGCTGGAAGGCTATTCCATGCATCCACTACCCTCTCAGTAAAGTAATACTTCCTGATATTATTTTTAAACCTTTGTCCCTCTAATTTAAGACTATGTCCTCTTGTTGGGTCATCAAAAATCGATCCTGATTAAGTCCCTATTATCACAGTCTTTGCAGTAAATTGATGCATTGCTAACATTCATTCTGTAATCCTACCTTAAAACACTACATTATTGTGGGATCAAGGACAGAAAAGTTTATCACTTTGCCTCCAGGTATTTGGGACTCCACATGACATGATTAGGAAGTTGTATGTTCATTATGCGATTGGAAGTGATGAGGTATGCTCAGGGGCGGACTGACCGGTCGGGCTCTTCGGACATGGTTCGAGGGCCCGGCCGGGAGGGGGGCCCGCCATTAGGGGCCCCGGCCGCCCCTTTAAATGCTGCAGCCGCCTGAGTGCTCTCTTAAGAGCCTCAGGCGGCTGCAGCTTCTCACCTCCCCTCCCCTGTAGCGTGGCCGAGCTGCTCTCCGGTCCGCGGTGCCCGGCCGGAGTGATAGGAAGGTGCACACTGAGTGTGCACCTTCCTGTCAGTCCGGCCGGGTACAGGAAACAGAAACTCCTGTTCCGCGCCGGGCACCGCGGAACGGAGAGCAGCTCGGCCACGATACAGGGGAGGGGGTAAGAACAAAGAGGGGGGAGGGGGGTGTAAGAAGAAAAGGGGGAGGGGGGTGTAAGAAGTAAGGGGGAGGGGGGGTAAGAAGAAAGGGAGGGGGGTAAGAAGAAAGAGGGAGGGAGGGGGTGTAAGAAGAAAGAGGGAGGGAGGGGGGTGTAAGAAGAAAGAGGGAGGGAGGGGGGTAAGAAGAAAGGGAGGGGGGGTAAAAAGAAAGAGGGAGGGGGTAAGAAGAAAGAGGGAGGGGGGTTAGGAAGAAAGAGGGAGGGGGTAAGAAGAGGGTGGGGAGGGGGGTAAGAAGAAAGAGGGAGGGGGTAAGAAGAAAGAGGGAGGGGGGTAAGAAGAAAGAGGGGGGTAAGAAGAGGGAGGGGGTAAGAAGAAAGAGGGAAGGGGGTAAGAAGAAAGAGGGAGGGGGGTAAGAAGAAAGAGGGAGGGGGGTAAGAAGAAAGAGGGAGGGGGTTAGAAAAGAAATGGAGGGGGGTAAGAAGAAAGAGGGAGGGGGGTAAGAAGAAAGAGGGAGGGGGTAAGAAGAAAGAGGGAGGGAGGGGGGGTAAGAAGAAAGAGGGAGGGGGGGTAAGAATAAAGAGGGAGGGGGTAAGAAGAGAAAGGGGGGTAAGAAGAGAAAGGGAGGGGGTAAGAAGAGGGAGGGAGGGGGGGTAAGAAGAAAGAGGGAGGGGGTAAGAAGAAAGAGGGAGGGGGGGTAAGAAGAGAAAGGGGGGTAAGAAGAGAAAGGGAGGGGGTAAGAAGAGGGGGAGGGGAGTAAGAAGAGGGGGGAGTAAGAAGAGGGAGGAGTAAGAAGAGGGGGAGGGGGGTGTAAGAAGTAAGGGGGAGGGGGGTGTAAGAAGAAAGAGGGAGGGAGGGGGTGTAAGAAGAAAGAGGGAGGGGGGTGTAAGAAGAAAGAGGGAGGGAGGGGGGTGTAAGAAGAAAGAGGGAGGGAGTGGGGGTAAGAAGAAAGGGAGGGGGGTAAGAAGAAAGAGGGAGGGGGGTAAGAAGATAGAGGGAGGGGGGTAGGAAGAAAGAGGGAGGGGGTAAGAAGAGGGAGGGGAGGGGGGGTAAGAAGAAAGAGGGAGGGGGGGTAAGAAGAAAGAGGGGGGTAAGAAGAGGGAGGGGGGTAAGAAGAAAGAGGGAAGGGGGGTAAGAAGAAAGAGGGAGGGGGGTAAGAAGAAAGAGGGAGGGGGGTTAGAAGAAAGAGGGAGGGGGGTAAGAAGAGAAATGTAGGGGGGTAAGAAGAAAGAGGGAGGGGGTAAGAAGAAAGAGGGAGGGGGTAAGAAGAAAGAGGGAGGGGGTAAGAAGAAAGAGGGAGGGGGTAAGAAGAAAGAGGGAGGGGGTAAGAAGAGAAAGGGGGGTAAGAAGAGAAAGGGAGGGGGGTAAGAAGAGAGAGGGTGGGGGAGTAAGAAGAGGGGGTAGGGGGGAGTAAGAAGAGGGTGGAGGGGAGTAAGAAGAGGGGGGAGTAAGAAGAGGGAGGAGTAAGAAGAGGGGGAGGGGGTAGTAAGAAGAGGGGGAGAGTAAGAAGGGGAGGGGGGAGTAAGAAGAGGGGGAGAGCAAGAAGGGGGGTAAGAAGAGAGTGAGGGGAGTAAGAAGAGGGGGGAGTAAGAAGGGGGGTAAGAAGAGGGGGAGGGGGAGTAAGAGGAAGGCAATTGCCCCCTCCCCTGTCCACAGGCACCGTGCGGGCAGCCGGCAGGGGAGGGAGGAAGAGAGGACCCGGGAGCTCAGCCTTCAGCTCCTCTGGGTCCTTCTTGCACGAGCACAGATCATTGCCGCGGTTACCACGGAAACGTTACGGCTCTTGCGAGAGTAAACTCTGGAGCTACGGGCTAGAGTTCACTCTCAACACTGTGACCACCAGGGATTCCTGGTGGTCGCAATGGTGAGAGTGAACTCTAGCCCCATAAACACACTGCCCCCACACACCATACACATTCACACACTGCCCCCCATACACCCACACACACCATACACATTTACACACATTGCCTCACACACACATACACTGCCCACCCATACACACACAGCCCCCCATACTAACATTGCCACACACATACACAGCCCCCTCATACACACATTGCCCCACACACCCTACACATTCACACACTACAACCCCTCACACACACTGATCCTTTCACACACACTGCACCCCTCACACATTTCACCACTGCTCCTATACCCTACTACAGCCTCATATCCCAGCAGACCCCAGGTAAGTTGTCAAACTGATCTTAAACGGTTTGACTACTTACTCTGAAAGGGGGGCCCGGCCCTCCTGGCACCATAACGACTACACAGAGCAGTAGTTGTTATTGTGCATGGATTAATTCTTTAAATAATCTACAAGTACACAGGCTGGCCAGTAGGCAGCCAGCCCACAGGCCACCAGTTAGGCTTACAGCCAGCATGCCCACAGCCTGTCAGCCGCAGCCAGCAAGCCACAGCCTGCCAGCCAGCAAGCCACAGCCTGCCAGCCGCAGCCAGCAAGCCACAGCCTGCCAGCCGCAGCCAGCAAGCCAACAGCCTGCCAGCCGCAGCCAGCAAGCCCACAGCCTGCCGGCAGTAGCCAGCAAGCCCACAGCCTGCCAGCAAGCCCACAGCCTGCCAGCCACAGCCAGTAAGCCCACAGCCTTCCAGCAAGCCCACAGACTGCCAGCCAGCAACAGTAATTAAGGTAAGAGAGACCCCCCTCCATTGTAGTCTCTAATGGGACCTGGAGGAAATTCTTTCTAACACACTCTCTAAAAGACACTGAGATAGCCTCTGCTAGAATGCTCCCCCCCTCCATGGCCCATTAGCCCTCAATTGTAGTCTCTACTGGGGCCTGGAGGCGACTGTTTCCAGCAGGGACACTGAGATGGCCTCTGTTAGAAAGACCCCCTTCCAAGCCTATTAGACTCCATTGTAGTCTCTAATAGGGCCTGGAGGGGATTCTTTCTAACACACTCTCTAAAGGACACTGAGATAGCCTCTGCTAGAAATACCCCCCTCCATGGCCCATTAGCCCTCAATTGTAACCTCTACTGGGGCCTCGAAGGGATTATTGCACTTTTGTTCCTTGTGTCTAAAGATTGTGTAGGGTGTGGCTGGAGGCGGTGCATGGAGGCGGGACATGGGTGGCGCTTGCTGCGGAGTATGGGTGGGGCCTGTAAGGGGGCCCTTGATTTATTTTGCCCGGGGGCCCTGAGGGTTCTCAGTCCGCCCCTGGGTATGCTACAATGATATTATGGCGACTGACCAAGATTACACAGGTTGTGGCCTCTGTAGATGATGCTGAAGTCAAACCCACATCCCCCTTCACCAGCCATAGTTGTAGTTAGTTGGAGGCTGGGAGGAGGTGAACTCTTCACGTGGTATTTACAGAGGTGAAGAGAAGCTCAGGAAATAAAAGACAACCAGCCAAAGCTGATAAGATGGATATGGATATAATGGATATGAGAAGTCATACCTTGAAGAAATGATTGAGAAAGATAAAGTATATATTGTGTAATTAAGGGAAGACCACTCTCTGTAATTGAGGTCAAGTTAATAGAACAGTTAAAATCTCTAAGGGAAGACCTTACTTTATTAAGCAATAGGAATCAGATCTGGACTGGATCTCTGACCAGGAAATTAAACAAAAGGTGTCCAATATTAGCTCAAATATTAACTGTCACATTGCTTCCAAGGTCCTAGAATCCACATAATCCATTCTGACACAGTTCTAGTGGGTATAAGGGAGATTTCTGAAAAGGATCATACTAATTTCTCTGCTGCTATTATGCTGTACCATATCAAAATGCCAATTTTGAGATACTTAAAAAAAACTTTTTTTGAGACACCTTTTAAAGGAAGCAAGAGCATTGAGGACAAAACGAGGAATTCCAGACCTCATCCATGATTACAGCGTGTGAGGATGGGGTCAGAAAAACATGTTTGAATAATTAATTTGAGTCATTAATTTGGCTTCCTCTGAATAAATCACTACTTCCTCCTCTACATGCCTACTCTCGCTCAAACAGTAGTGACCCTGACTCTGGTGGTAACCTTGCAAAAAATGCTGAAGAACATCCTTGCCCTTGTTAGTTCTCTTTTGTTTTGTCTGTTTTACTTTATTTTGCTGATCGGAGTAATGTCTAATATGCCGCTCTATGCTGCTCCAGTGACTTTACATATAAGTATTTATGCTAGTGTCTGCATTTTACTGATAAGCATTACATAACCTAAAACAAAAATCTTGAAATGTATATTTTCTTAGACACCTCTTTTATGTTTTATGATGGCACGTCTATACCTGTTTGTGACATTAACATTGCAGTACAAAAAAAAAATTACAAAATTATTTAGCTCCCTGTCCCATGCTGTCACCACTGCATAGTCAATCTAACTAATGTATTGGGTCATTGAGATATTATTGCAGTTGAAGAACGGGTCACAATGTCATTTATCACGGGGCCAGTCCCTTGGAGTATGGAGTTATCATTATACTTTAACCCCTTAAGGACACATGACATGTGTGACATATCATGATCCCTTATTATTCCAGAAGTTTGGTCCTTAAGGGGTTAAGGGGTTAAAATACCTCTCACCTCTTTTCATTGTCAGTGCAGAGATCCATGTTCATAAGGCTCACACTTATGCATGGTTTGTATGACGGTGTCAAAGACTCCCACTGAGGTGAAACCCACAGTAATATACAGGTGGTCCTCACTTTACGACCTACCTGTTTTAGGACGGTTCAAACTTACGACCAGCTCTCTAGCGTGGGGATTCAAGGGATTCCCCACTTTAAAGGGCTGGTCTATGTTCAAGAATTTTCCCCTTTGGTGCGTATGTCTACGTTCAGGTAAATTAGACATGGACAAGCGCACCAGAGCAGAGAATCCCTCTAATCTATGTTCGGGGAAATTTCCCCGAACATAGAAAAACGCGCCAGAGCAGGGAACCTATCTAATCTATGTTCGGGGAATGTTCCCCGAACATAGATTTGAGGAATTCGCAGCTCTGCTGTCCTTGTTTATGTTCTGGGAAATTTCACCTGCACTAGTGCGCATACTCTGTAGCGCATCGTCACTTACCAACCAATTCGTTTTACAACCGAGTCGTAAGAACAGAACCCAGTCGGTAAGTGAGGAGTGCCTGTATTACAATGTACTGTGTTTCAGTACATCACAGAGATCCATAACATGAAACCTCAACATAATGTGCTCTGTGTATTAGTGTATCACAGAGCTCCACAGCCTAAAAACTCACAGTGATATACAGTTTGTATGAGTGTATCACAGAGCTCCATAACATGAAACCTCAACATAATGTGCTCTGTGTATCAGAGTATCACAGAGCTCCACAGCATGAAAACTCACAGACCTCCAAATCAATAAAACCCACAATTATGAACAGTCTGTATAAGAGTATCACAGAGCTACAAAGCAATAAAACTCAAAGTAATGTGCATTGTACATGGATGTAACGCAGAACTACAAAGCAACAAAACTCACAGTAATATTTTTCAGAGCTGTATACGACAGATTTCCTGCTGCACCACTAAATAACTGGCAGTGCCCCCCTCGTGCTGATGTTCTGAATTAGGGATAGAGATAACTTTTAATGGATGGTAATGAAAGCGCGTGAACCATACCTCCCAAGTGTCCCTATTTTGAATCTATATCCCTCTGTCCCTCTTTTCTAGTTTAATATCCCTCTTTTCTAGGAGCTCCCTATTATTGGTGTGTCTCATTGTATAACAGAGTTATCTAGCGTTAATATTCACATGAATGTGTCTTTAAACTACAATAAATGTGTTTAGTAATCAGTCTGTGTAAATAAGACACATTCTTTTTGTTCTAATTTATATTTTACCAAAAATTCACCTAAAATTTCTCAGAATAACCCCACCTCCATCCATACACCTCTTCTGTCCTTTTCAAACGTTGGGAGGAACACAGAGCATTAACACAGAGGCAGAAAATGGGGCTAGGATTTGCAGCATCTACCCAAAATGGTCTTCGGGTGTCTTGGGCTTAGGAAGTCAATCTATCCATTGCGATACTATCTTGAATTTTCTTGTCAATTGTTTAAAAGGAAGGGGATTTATAAGCAGCCCAAACTTTGGCTATCGCTCCACGAGTGGCTATAGAGATTTTGGTGGCTAGTTCGTTTTTGCTTCTTGTGACAAGGTCAATGGGTTTTGATAAGAGCAGGGCCCAGGGTTCCATGGCAAATGGTTTGTTTAAAATTATAGATAGCAGTGCACTGTTACTTTTCCAGAGGGGTGGAATTTTAGGGCAAATCCACCAGCAGGGGAGGAAAGTACCACCTTCACTGCATTGTTTCCAGCAAAGGTTGGAGGGGATTCTCTGCATGGAGGTTAAACATTGAGGGGTGAGATACCACCGAAATAACATTCTGTGTGCCTCTTCCAGGTGGGTTATGCACATGGTAAGGAATTAAAAACATTAAAAATTTTTGCTGTACATGAAAATTACAGTCAATCAACAGCAACTGAACTGCGATGACACCGACATAACTGAGTATATAGCAGAAACAGTTGCATGGCGTTCCTCTAAACTGCACAATTTTGGTATTAGGAGAAACAGGCAAAGTTGACATGTCTAAAGCTGTATCAAGCTACAAGGGAAGATATGGTTAGAAATAGGTAGAGATGCGCGTAGTCTACTGCGTGCACAACTGAGGAAACATAACAAGTAGTAAGGACTAAACATATTATTATTGTAAGTTAGCTTCAGCCCTGGGTTGTACACATGTTAGGATTACCACTGGGACTGAGCACCTTTTCAAGAGAGGGCTCCAACCATTATTAGAAATAATAAAGGCAAGAGACAACAGGTCAAAAGCAAATATAACACTATACGTAAGATGGTGTCCACTAAGAGCATGAGAATTAGATCTTAAGCGGTAGGCTTTTAGGCGGCATGAGTATCCAGTCATCCGATTCCCTACATTTGAAGGCATCTGGGATATGCAGGAGAATAGCCAAGAGCAGCTGCAAAGCAGGATTGAGGTGGGGCGCCCCCCCCCCTGCCCCAAGTTGGTGTGTAGGCTGGCATCTTAAGGCCATGGAGGCTCTCAGATTTTTAGCTTTATAAATAAATAATGTTGTAAAAAATGTTTTGATTATTAGTACATTTCTACAGGGTTGTACTTCTTTTTCCTGGCACAACACCCACCTGGGTGTTTGTGTTGGTGAATTAGTGTTTTTTATGTTTACAATTATCATTAGGGTTACCCCCTGTTTATCAGTACAACCCGGTGACTTTATTTTCCCTTGACTAGGGTTCCTTGGGGGGACATCCGCTCTTCTTAGCCCAAGTTTGGGGCCGAAGGGCAGTGCCCAACTGGACCTTGAGTCAACCTTTAGACAGTCCTGCCAGAGGTAAGTGTCATGTTGCTGCTGTACGAGCCTTCAAAACTGCCCAGAACCACTCAAAATTTTCTTCCAAATTACTGAGAGAGCACTCAATCATGCCAGATGGAGCTGTAAATGCGTTGGACCTGCGTCAGCCATCTTAGCAATTATGCCCGTAAGCTGGTGCAGGTAGGAGCAGCCATTGGAAAAGCAATAGATGTAGGCAGAACAGTCCTGTGTGGGTCGGGATAACCCGGGATAATGGGACTGTAAAGGAATTCCATTAGGGCCGATGTCACGTGGACCAGGGAAAGCGGTGGCCTCTCCCGCCAAGCGTGTTCACTAGGCCCAACTGTAAATCTGATGGCAGGCACTATAAAGTACCAAACCAGAGCACCAAGTGTGTATTAGACAGCATGCAGGTTTGTTTCAACGCTAGATTAGAGTGCTGTGAGTGTTGGATAATGTGTCGATAGTGAAATCAAGAGTAGGAACACTAGCACGATGTGTCATGATACTCAGGCCCCGTCCCAATCAATTTAACGTTTAACTGATAAATGTGCTAAACTTTGAGAAAACTGTCCATCATACATAAGAAAATGCGGCCCTGATAAACAAATTACAATCTAAATAACGAATATATCCATGTTCTAGATTACTATATATGTGGAAAATAGGCGGGGTTGAACAGAACTCACATTTCCTACAAGTTCTTTTGAAATGTTCTGTGAGAATTTATTTTTTTGCTTCGTAACGCCACACATACTCTAGCTCTATAATGTTATGCAGAGGGAACTGAAGATGGGAACTTTGGAGGGATGCAGAGGGACAAACTTGTGAGAACTGTCTGGGTATAAAATAGATAATGTTAAGGTGACTTTATGCTGCTTCTGTCCCATCGTGTGATAGTGAGGCATGTTTACCTTTTTATCTGCATACACTATATATGCCAGGATTAGGTGTATGCCTGCTAGTAAGAAGAGAAGGAGATGAGTGGAACAAGTGAGTGCTGAGGAGAGTGGATTGAAAGCTTGTGACTAGTGAGAGAGAAAGGAGATGAAAGCTGTGAGGCTTGTGGAGTGGACTAGGATAGAGAGATGAAAGGTCAACATTGACATAGGGCATGTGTAGGCAACCTTCGGAACTCCAGATGTTGTAAACTACATCTCTAAAAATGCTCTTACTGCCATAAAGCATCATAGAAGATACCTGACATAGGGTATATAGGGTATGAGGAAACTTAAAATGTATCCCGCAAGTATCTCTCCAGCACCGCCTTCACCAGATACAAGACACTCTGGATGTATAGCAGTTTTAGTGTTTCCCGACTATAAGATTCTGTAATTAGGGCCATCATATTCTTCAGCACCAGGCCCAGTAGGCTCTGACTCCTGCACTGGGCATTACAGTTTACAGCCCGTAGAGAGCCAATAAAATACTTCCACCAACTGCTGTAGAGCTACAAACATTGTAAGTCTGTCCTGAAGACATAACAATGGAGGGCTGACAGTCTCAATCCAGACATTCTATATTTTGAAATGTTACCAGCCCAAAGCAGCAATAACTGTAATCTCAGCAAAATAATCACTTAACATGTTAATGAACCACAACAAGTTCTTAACTTCACAAATGAACAAATAAAAATGTGATGACGCAACTGAACTGTTTAAGAAAATGATTTTCAACTTTGGCAATAGTTAAATTACATCGTGCAGGATACGTGCACTAAAAAAAAGCATGACTAGATAATCAAATTTAATAACTATACAATTTCACAAAAGCAATTATGTTGAAAGTTACAATAAATTATATGTCTGTGTTTAATTCTGGGCACTTGGAGTGCTCCAAGCTATTATTGTTTTGTAATTATTTTAGTTTATATTTATTTTCATCCTACAACTGTAGATAAAATAATAAAAGTCTTATTAAAACGTACATATGTTTTTTTCCAGAAATCTGTAAATATTTAATATTTTGGGTGTTAGAGTAAAACATCCCGAGTACACATAACGTACAATCACAACATTTTAAAGAAAAAGGTTTAAAGAAAGTCACATTAATTGATTAAATTAAATTTGAAATATGTTTTAATCTACAGAATTGCATATCTATCTATATATCTGTCTGTATATCTATCTATCTATCTATCTATCTATCTGTCTGTCTGTCTGTCTGCCTATTTTTCCTTCTGTCTGTCTTTAGGCCTTTTTTTATTGAAAGTTCCTCATAGCGTTGTTTCTCAATCCCCAGGGGAAACGTTGCCGTGATCCTGCGCCTAACCAAATTATGAAGATGAAATTGAATTTGCCATGTTGAGATCTAAAGCAGAAGTCACATTAAGGGGCTTGTTTAAAAATAACTTCTATATGTCACTTCATATAACTATATGCATAAAACTGAAAACTAACAGAGGATAAAGGATATCACCAGAATGAGGCAATCATATAATGGTCCTGTAAGCAAATCCTTGGAAAAATGAGGGAAACAGCATACGTTAGCATTGGAAATCAACATAATGCATGCTCAAGCTTTATTTAAAGAGATACTTACTGTCCCTGATATTTAATATTACGTTTGGAATCCTCTATATTTTACAAATACGTACTTGTGAGTTGTGAAAAAAATAAATATATGTAGAAATCAACACCTCTTTATCCTGCAACTGAGTGCCTCCATCTTAAAGGGGCACTATAGTCACCAAAATAACTTAAGCTTAATGAAGCAGTTTGGGTGTATAGATCATACCTCTGCTCATGCAATCCTGGCTGTGACTGACACAGCCTGCATGAAAACAAAATAGTGTGATTTTTAAGTCAGGTGTAACTTACTTTAACAGCTTTTATATCCTGCTCTGTAAATTGAACTTTAATTATATACAGGAGGCTCCTGCGGGGTCTAGCAAGCTATTAACAGAGCAGATGATAAGAAATTCTCAGTTAAACAGAAGTGTAAACATTAGAGGACTGTTTACAGGAAGTGTTTAGGAAGGCTGTGTAAGTCACATGGAGGGAGGCGTGACTAGGGCTGCATAAACAAAGTTATTTAACTCCTACATGACAGATAATTGAGCAGTGAGACTGCAGGAGCATGATCTATACACCAAAACTGCTTAATTAAGCTAAAGTTGCTTTGGTAACTATAGTGTCCCTTTAATTCCATGTCAATCATTGTTATAAGCTCTGCCCTTTACATCTGTCAGTCAACATAGAGGAAACATTCTAAAGAAGAGGACAGATTAAACAATGTGTCTGTTTCTCCTTATTTGCAATGTTTGCAATTTACAACTGGATTGTAATGATATTTGCTAAATCTAGATATATTTAATAGAAAGGTATAGGCAATTTTAAAAAATGTTTTACACAATTGTGTAATTACAATAGAAGTGATTGTTACC
Organism: Pelobates fuscus; assembly: GCF_036172605.1. Lineage (NCBI taxonomy): Eukaryota > Metazoa > Chordata > Amphibia > Anura > Pelobatidae > Pelobates > Pelobates fuscus. Next base: position 89,576,914 of record NC_086317.1, on the reverse strand, counting down.
TTTTAACTAAAAAAAAACAAATGTAAATGAAGAAGGCATTGAGACGTATTTACTAATTGGCCAACTAAACCTGAGCCTACGGAATGGAGGAGAGTGGTGAGGATGGCTGAATATGTGGCCTCCTCTCAGGTAAGGTGGGTGCATCATTGTGGAGGTTACAGAGACGTCCAGGGTACAATCCCATGTAATATACGAGAGACAACTGCCTTCACTTCACTGTCAATGACTACAGGAAAACTTAACCGTGAGTCTCCATGTGCTTTTAAACGTATTTGTTCTCTGTTTGTTTTACCATTTTTCATTTGAACAAAACACTTTTAGGTGGTTTTGCCATGTCTGTGTCGTATTTGTTTCCCCAGCCTCCACCATCACTTTTTATATCGGATCACTATTAAAAATCTCCCCCAAATTAACTACTTTACCATGTTCCAGTTCAACCATAGTACACTAAACAGAGATGTACTGCATGAAAACATGTTTGACATTTACTTTTCGAACATATATAAATGTGTTTTATATGTAAGACCTCCATATAGTAACAACATATCTATGTATAAACTACAATAATTGACACACATATGAAGTCACACCAACACCAATCAAAAAGGGATATACATGCATTCACACACTAATACTACATCCATTCTCACACACTCACACATTCAGTCATATATCCTATACTAATTAAAAAAAACTATCCCTAATTCCTAATCCCTTACTTTACCCGATCCTTAACCATGATCTACCCTTTCCCAATACATTGACGTTTAGTCAATATAAATATGAAGGATGAATGGCAGTATAAGATGTGCCAGTTTAAGAATTCTGGGTTCAACTGCACAAGTGAATATGGCTGCTTCATGTGAATAACAGCCATTAGTAGCATTGAAACATTGGTCTTGCAATTATAAAAAGACATTTATATAAAGTATTGGGGCAACAAATATGTTTTAATTTCCTGTAAACTGATGCTTTGTAATCTCATCTTAAACCTTACAGTGATCAACACAGGACAATTCATGGCTAGTTTTTTTTAATTTTATGGATTCTTCTTGTAGAATTTAGTAGATTTTGTTAACGTTATAAAGAAAGCAGTGATCATAGAAGGGAAATTATCTATGGTTACATGGATAAGACCAGGCTTCCCCAAACTCCGGCCCTCCAGATGTGGCTGAACTATAACTCCCATGATTCTCAGCCTATCTATTTCATTCATGAAATCATGGGAGTTGTAGTTCAGCAACATCTGGAGGGCCGGAGTTTAGGGAAGCCTGGATAAGACAGTAAAATATATATTTACACATATGGCGAACCTTTCATGTTATTGCAATGGTAAGGAACGAGCATTTTATCAAAGGAGCCCTACTTTCTAAGGGCTCACAAAAGCTGTGTCATAAAACCAAAGAGATTAAGTCCTCCTTCTACTTTTTCTAACAATCCACATTTTTGTCATTTTACTGTTTGTCCATCATATTACAAAACAAATCCAGACAGCTAACCTTCTGATAATGCTACTAGGAAGAGACACCCATAAGTATAGCCGTCCTAGCAATCATCTTGGTGTAGTTTGTATTTAGCCTTCCATTTGGTGCATTTCATAAAATAAAACATAATGATTAGTGTACAAACTAGGTCAAATCAGAGAGTGCCACAGCCTAATGTATGCTGTGTGGTTGTTTAATTTAAGTCCAATCATGCTCATTTTTATCATTCTAGTTTGTATACAAGTGTCATAACATTGTCCTGTACCTAATTATAGCTTCTATACATATAGACATATTGACTTTAAGGGGGGATTCCCGAGGTTTTGTGTACTGAAAAACCTGTACCTAATTACAGCGCGTTAAATATTTTGCTAACATTAAAAATATTTTGCTAACATTAAAAATATTTTGCTAACATTAAATCTTTACATTGAATGTCTATAAAAAGCGTAAGTCATTGCATAAGAAAATGCAACCCCTTAACGATCGTCAACAACAAGATGAAATGGATGGCATGTCCCTGCCCAATAACATATTGGACCCAAAATGAAACACATAATGTGGGGTACAGAAGGGGTTACATATACTAGCATCCCATTAATTCTTTGGGGGTTTCTTCTATTGACACAAAAAAAATAATACATATATACCAAAGTCCCCATTAAATGTGGCAAATTAAAATAGATAACATGCTAAAGGAATACACAAAACCTCTGTCACTAGTAATATCTCCAACACCCTATAAGGTACAGTGCCAGAGGGTTGCCCACTCCATCTGGCATAGATAGTGCCGCAGACCATCCAGTCAAAAGCCAGAAGAATGCCCAACAGGTCCGGAATAAATAATGCCGTCTGTAAATCATGTGTCTGGAGATGTTCAGATTTTAGCTCCCCTAATCAAATGCCCAGTGCCTCTGACATTAACGATACCATCATAAGTAAATTGCCAAAATAATGCCCAGTCCATCTAGCAGTTATAGTTCCAATTCCACAAGATTGATTTCCAATTCCTTCAGCACTAATACTGCCTATAAATGTGTTCAATATTTGTCTAATTATCCTCTAGTGTACAGCACTGCGGAATATGTTAGCGCTCCATAAATATAAAAATCGAAATAAAAATATTTACCAAAGACAAGTGCCATAGGCATGCCCGGTAGAGGTGCTTTCTAAAATTAATCAACACAAATAAAACCGTTTTTCCTGAGTACCCCTAAAAATACATGTGTTCAAGGTAGAGTTTATTCGCTAACCTTGTCCTGTAAAAATGTATTATTTAATGCAAAGCAAATCTGGTATACCCACTTATGACCATGTCGGATTTTCTGCCTATGGGAATATCTACTTACTAAAAAACTATTTAGGATATTTGCACTAAACAATGAGATTGGAGATTTTTTTACAATCTGTCTACTTTGGTCTTAATTCTGTGCAATTCCCTGTTAAATTCTTTCTCCAGGACTCCCAGTCTATAGAATAAAGCTCCTTTTATCATGGTCAAAAAGTTGTAAAAATCACTTTGTTTTTAATCCTTTCTTGTCCTAATGAGGCTACTTTTAGAATACAAGAGGATTAAACAATTGTATAGCAGGTAAGATTGAGAAAACCTCTCCAAACACCATGGCATTTCCTTCTATTTTAACTATGATTTTGATCATCTCGATTAAAGGAAAACAACCATAAATCTCTGCATTACTCTTGGATTAATTTCTATAATAAACTAATTACAAAGAGAAAAATCATAAACACGTTCAATCGCCAAAATTCAATCTATAATTAAACTAACTACACATGTTCAATTTACCTGTTTCAATGTTAACGCCTCTGCGTAGGCGACCATATGCTTTTACAATACCATGTTTGAATTCCACAAATACAATGTGATGACAATAAAAAACGATTTAAAACAAAATTCAATCTAAATCTTTCTTATAGGTATCCACAGCATCACCATCTAACAGATTACCTCTTCCTGTAGAATCCTCACATATGCCAATGGTTCTACAACATTATCATACAATGTTGTCTTCCTCGAGCAAGCCTACAATTTTGCATTTACAGAGCACTTAGTGTTGGATCGTAGTCATCAGCCTGTATCAGTTTGGATGTCAACACATGCAATGTGAAATTATTTCTGAATGATATACTGTAGTGCACAAGCAGAAATAGGTAAGTTTGCCCAAGGGAAACAGGTAAGTTTTCCTCACATGTCTTCTACAGACCTAGCCATAGGGCTGCTTATGAAGGGTCCTAACTGTAAATATTTTGGGTTATGGGACTATAAGTTGTTGGAAAGCGCTTTGACTTTTGGCTCTCAATGTTTTGTAGAAGAAGGACCCATCTGTTGCCTAACCTTCCTTTAGTTCCCCATCCTGTCCTTGTTTTTTGTCTTTACGGTTACTGTCCCTGCTTTGGGTTGGATATACTGTGTTTAATGTTCACACTGGCTATGAATGTCTATGTAAAAGCTGTGACCATGTCTGACCACCCTCTTAGGTGTCCGTTCTTATTTTTGGAGTTGGGTTTCTTGGGTTATAAAGAAAGTTAGGCATGATGATTTTTTTTGAATAATCAGTTTTTATTGAAGCGTGTAGAAAAGAAAGTTTAGGCTTGCAGTCCCGCAGTAATAACAGAATGCAAGATTACAATGTAAAAGCATCATATATCTAAATGGAAGGTACATTCGGAGACAGAATCAGTTACAGTTGCAATAACAGGTTACACGAGATCACAGGTTCCAGTTACCACCGTGTTCCCCATCAGAGATACATCGCTACGTCTCGGTAAGGCTGTGGTTAACCAAACAAGTCCATCAAGAGCTAGAGCGGTGTGGGCATATTAATGTGCAGTAGTTCCTTAAAAATGCGTGTCTACTAACGGTTAGTGTCATCATTTCTTGTCGATAAGTGTGAAAGTGTGATGTGATGTGTTGTGTTAAAGTATATCTTGACCCATAGGGTGTCCGGTGATAGGTGGTAGCAGTAAAGTGGCATGGAACAGGACAGCCATTGAGTTAGGCATGATGATTAATCATGCAGTAAGTAACCTTATTCTCTATAAAATAAAATGAAATCTAGAACTTCATTAGCCTTTTCATTGTGTGATACAGCTTGTACTACCTGACGATTTGTCACACCTCAATGTCACAATGGAAAACAAGTAAGTGGATCTCCAAAATGTAGCAGAATCCTCTGTAGGCACAGGCTCAAGTTGAATCATGATTCAAGTGAAATTGTGAATGTTTTAAACACCAAACACAGTAATATGACTGAACTTGCAATTGAAATATGTCTCACCCAGGGACTCTTTGAGGACTTTACTGGTTAACATATCTTGCTTTCCACAACTACCCAAATGCTGCCATACATGTTCAACAACAGCTATAATAAGACACAATGTGTACATGTTGGTTGCACATACCATACAAGCGTTTGATCTAGAGCTACTAAACTTACCTGCACAAAAATCCTAGGACACCTTTATCCCAAATCATTTCTAAAGGACTAATTTTGAAGAAGACACAACCATTTAACATGTTACATACATGTCAAAGTACAGTATATTTGGTGAACCATATTATGATGGCTAAATATGCCACATATTTCTTGGTCCTCAGATTCTGAAGAAAATTAAAAAATGCTTAGTAGGGCATCTTCAATATCCACATAACTCGAATCAATGGACTACTGATCTTTCAAGTTCTGCCTGTTTGTAACACAAGGTTATTAATGTCTAACCATTTACCCTATAATAATAAATTGATCCTAGAATACATTTTTTGGTATATAGGAGTCTGGTTGCATCCCCATGATATATTCTAACTTATTGCACTCCAATTGAATTGAACTACATCCTCCATGTCACAAAGTAGCCAAGCTGCCCTGGAGAATTTTTGCAGTTTGCCTTTCAATTTGAGACGTACTGTGATTTCACTTTCAATTTACAAGAATTCACTATTTAGTGAATAACTATGCCTTTTTTTAAAAAATTGAAGTTGAAATATTAATCTGCTTGCTTGTTTGCTTACTTATTGTTTCTCAATGACTAACAAATTATATAAATTATGAAAGAAAGATAAGAGATCCAAATAAATGTTATCTTATTATATCCAATATACACTCTGGCTAGTAGATCAAAACTGCTGTCTGTTTTGCAGATATCAAGCGTTTAGTCTGTTTGTCTGTCTCTCTGTCTGTCTGTCTCTCTGTCTGTCTGTTCATTACTTTCAATGCCAACTGTTGCTTTATTTTTCTGAACTAGTTGATGTATGTTCAAATTAAATAGTGCCTTAATGGACTTGAATTATTAATTTTCTAAATGTGAAATAAAATATGACAATGTAATAATAATTACTCTATATTAGAGGATTTTCAAGACTCCTCCAGCAATGAACATGAAGTGTGTGTAGCATATGTCCTACAAGACTAATGATACTGCAGAAGGGAAAAGTGACTTCGACCCATTTTGCACCAAAATAACTACATTAGGAGTCCAGCAAAGGAGGAGAATTTTTCCAATTCAGCTACTTTGATTAAAATATAACAAATGTAATGTTTAGGTCAACCCAATGCACTATTTTATTAACACATCTAAATATTTTAGTAGAGAATTAATGTGACAATCTAATTAATTCCCTTCTTACAAATGGTCAAACATTTGACCTTTTGCACACCAACACGTGAACAATTCAATTTCTCAAGCACCACAATATCTACTGGTTTAATTCAGTCTACATAAAACAATCTTCACTTGTGAGATTACTTTTGTTTTCAATACAACTAAAAAAAAATGGATAAAATAATGGAAATTAGTATTACGTATCTAAGACAATGTTTTATCCAAGTAAAAAAATGAAACATTAAAAAACATTTTTTTTTAAATCAGTATGATATGAGATTAACATTTTTAACAAAACAAAATATCCAAAGCTCTTAAATACATGAGTTTTGAAAATCGCAGAGCCTCTGAGACGCGTTCAGATGTGCAGATGTTGTACAGTTCATCTGCTCAGTCACAATTCAGCCAGATGTGAGGCAAACCGAGCCGGCTGTTTATATTAAACTTTCCAATCTATTAATCATATCACTACTAACCCTTGGACTAATTGTAAAATATCACCTACTACACCAGGACATGTCCATTTATTACTAAGCAGAGTGCTCAAGAGATTTAATGGATGACTCATACAAAACTGTCTGACTTATTATGTAATATGATGCACACACCAACACTATCACATTTCACGTAGCACGGCTACATATAAATTACACAGAGAAGTTAGCATTACCTAACTGGTCATGATCAGTGTTCAAATGGCTATCTGTCTCTGGGTATGTAATAGTTTATGTACACACAGTCATCTAATTTACATCACAGAGTTTGATCCATTACTCCAGTTAAAGCTGCATTCACTTTCTCTCTGATCTTAGTTACAAGTGTATAGACAGTAACCCCATGGTAAATAGCACACAAAAATCAAAAACACAGAACAAAAAATAAAAATTACAAAAATAAATAAAAAATAAAATAAAAAGAATTCATAAAATAAAAATAAAATTGCGATGTCTCTCATAAAGTGCTATACCACTTCTGATAATCAACATCACCGCCCACACTCATGTTCATGCTCAACTGCCTTTTCATGTCTTTAAAAAAAACCAAAAAAAAAGTGCAATATCCTTCACTTTCCACTTTCCATGTTACTGTTTCCTAATGTATGATGGTTATAGGGCTTGTTCATGCTGTTGTGGCCGTGCAAGCCAGTTTGTGATCTTTTGCACAATGCAAAAAAAAGAATAAAAAAAAATTTAATTAAATTAAATTAAAATAAATCTATATATCATGAGCTTTTTTAAAGGACACTTTTGCAAGCGCATAGAATAAAAAATACAACTGGATATCACACTGTATGAAATATCACTTTCTTATTAAACAGTTCAAGTATATTTCCTAATACTTTAGCACAAGTTTGGGAGGATTTATCAAGGCGAAGCAGCGATTAACATGGGTGCAAAATGCTAAATGTTGTGAGACAGTCTATTGGTGATTGGCATTTCTTTAACACTTTACCCCAGAATAGCACGTTTTCGATTCGATAAATCTCCCTTACCATTATTTCACTACCTTAGCACTGTGCTATATGTTTATTTAATTTACAAATCTGCTATTTTTTATATAGATCATGTAAATAATATATTGACACAAATCAAAAAATAATCAGTAAGGTAGAAACTTTGTAGGTGTAAAATCTAGGATGTAAAATAGGTTTCTTTTTGAGCTCAGCCTGTGCATTGAAAGAGATGGACTTGTTAGACTACATGTAACTGTGCTTTATGTTACCTTCTAATTCTATGCCCTTTGTACTATGATGTGGCAAAGAATGACAGTGGCTTGCTTGTTACTTTTGGTTTTCACAGTTTGGAGCTGAGAAAAAAAGCCCAGCTCTGCAAGATCAAGCCCACAAACCAAATTATACTGGACTGAATAGCCACAAAGTGCTTACATTGCCCAAAGAAGAAGACAGAGTAATCCACAAAGTGTTGGCCAGAGGAATTAGGATTTTCTAAATTCAGTTTCTAATCACAGAGTGGAATAGCCCACTGACATAAACAGTAATAATGGAATAAATGTATAAACATATATAAAAAAAAAATTAAGTCCACAATGTAACAGCACATACATAGCACACCCTGCTACAATATCTGTGTCTATATAGAACTAGAATGGGAAGTTACCTGTTTAGTTTGGAGTAGGCAATACCTTGAAGGTATCAGAGTATTCTAGAATGGGAATTCCTCAGTCTCTCATCACCTGCCCGGTGGGATTCCAGCTGTTAAAGTGCAGGGATCTGTATCCAGAGCAGCTTTTGTACACCAAACCCCTCTCACATGGTCTGATTTGCAGATAATTCTGCTGCCAAAGGCTCTTTAAGACATCTTTGCGTCACTTTCACTCAAGTAAACTTGACTTTCACTGAATGATACAACCCTCATGCTCCCTCTAGAGGCGGTCGATGGCATTACATTAGATGGGTCAATAGTTAACATGCAGGCTGTTTAACTCTTCCATTGCACCCTGTTTGCCACTTTCATAGAAAATGGCCAAGGTTTTAGCAATATCTTGTGTTTTTTTTCAGATCAGATAAACAGTTATACACAGGAATGCTTAGGAATTTGAAAAAAAATCCCCTGATGACATCACTCACAAATGTGCCTGTAATAAAAGCAATTTGTAAAGGACTTTCCCATGGCAATGGAATATGTAGAGATAATTTTATAGTATACTTGTTTATTTGATCGCTCTCTGCGTAACCTTTCATTTCATGTACAGGCACTGCCCAATGGCAGTTTTAATCCCAGCTATGTATTAGACTATTCATGATTATGAGATGTTGAAACCCACCCAGATATATAGTATTGTTGCCAAATCCAGTGATTGTTCAGAATTTCAGTTTTGATGAGCTAGAAGTCTGTTTGTTATCACAGACCTCTCGTTCCTTCCTTCTCATCCATCCTTCCTACACTTTTATTGTTGTGTAGTTCATAAATCAATTAGTTCCATGTAACCCTCCTATTAAAATTCAGCCAGATTTGGGCAAACTCATTTCATTGTCTGTGCCCCCTAATATGATAGCTAGGCTAGGGAGTATGAACTCAGTATCTCATAGATTTAATTATACCTTCCTTTTCAAATGTGTCCTGTAATCTCCGCTGCCTGTATAATAATTGATCTCCTAATCCCTGGTCTCCCCTTCCCATTAAACTTACATCACCCCTCTTCTTGATTGTATGTCTGGGCTCATTGCAAAAATGTATCTCTCCCTCCACTCACCAGCTATAGAACACCCTATACATTTTACCCCCTTATTGCCAACGTCCCCCTTCTCACATTACAATTTCTGTTTTCTTTTGCTTGCTGTTCTGTAACGTCCATTCACCCTTTGCATTCATATCACCCATTTATTTCATATTTTTTTTTCTTTCTTTCCCTTTCCCTGATTTTATTGCTGGACTCATGGTTCTGTGACCTGCATGACTGCACAGAACGCACATAGAGATGGGGTGCCACCACACTGGCAATGAGAGACAGAATGTGAAGTTCAAAGATGTCCACAATCGGAGCTCCGATAAATTGTACCTTAATCAGCCAAATATCAGGAGCATCTCGCAAAATACCCAGCAACCCAACACGCCATCGCCTGCAGAGCATCTCGCAGATCTGGCAGATGCCATTACTTTAGCCCCCAGACGCAAAAACTAGACTCCGAAACAGTAAGGCCTGCCATGTGGGCAGACAACAGGGAGACTTAGCCGGAGAGCTCTGGCCATTGAGCACCTTCAGTCCGGAGGAGACACCACTAGGCACATATACCGAAGGTGAGATGGGACGCAGATCGCAAAAATCGCCCCCACTCACCCCAATCCTGACTCCCGAGAGGCCTCCCCACAGCCATCAGAAGAGGGGGACCCATAAGACAGCCCCTTACCGAGCCCCAGACCTCAAGAGCTCCCACAGGGCACACAGGACTGTACACCAGCTTCAAAAAACTACATACAGGCCATGTTAACAGGCCTACAGCCTCAGGCAAATTTAGGAAGCAGACCTGGCTGTACTAATCACCAAAGTGCAAGCGGTGACCACACGCACCCAAGCTACCGAAGAAGAGGTCAAAAACCTAAGACAGGACCTAAACACCTTGGGTAACAGTGTAAGACTACTGCAAGCCACTCAGGCAACCATGGACAGGCAAATTAACATACTTGATGATTGGGGCAGACGCAAGAACGTCAAGATAAGAGGGGTCGGGTAGTCCATACCACTAAAAGAACTATCTCACTTTATCAGACGCCTAGTGGTGGCAGTACTGACCAACGAGACAGGATCTATAAATCACCATAAGCACCCCAACACAGCAATATGGGCAATATGGGTGACAAAAGAAGATCAACACTATAAAGCCACTGATCCAAGGGAGGCCCAGACTTACTGGCAGCATTGGGAATCCCCCAACAACATGAGAACTCCATGCCAACGACTAACCCACAACCTCAGACCATGAGTACCACAGCTCGCACCAGACCCGGGAGGAGTCACGACCTGAGCCAACTCTCAGCAACATCAGCTGTTCTTCAAGTTGACAGCTGCGGTCTGCTGTGACACCCTTGTATGTACGTAGTGGGCATTGGATAGCATTCCCTTCATCTCCCATAAAACCATAACTTACCCCTTCAAATAACGACAGACAACTTCTTGGAGAAAACAGGCCACAGCATTTATTAACACAACCAAATACTGTATAACTCCTTTTAACATATAACGAAATAATAATTATCATAAATTAACATAAACAATTTGCATATAGTCATACAGTAACCAAAGAAACCGTCCTTGCCAATCTAACTTCACCAAGGCTCTCACCTCCCCCCCTCGGCATAATAAAAACATCTTCCTTTTCAGGGCTCCCCACCCACTCGGTGGGGCCCAACCATAATGCTCCCCACTGGTCGACTTACAACCCAGTGGGGACACGTCCAACCTGGTACCTCCTCCAGGTTCACCATAAGAGACAGGGGGAGGATGAGACCCGGCCATTATCCCCCTTTTTCATCTAATCTACCAAACCATCCCTCATTTGGCAAGGACACACCCCCGCCTCGCTGTAACAACCCCCTGGGCCCAAAGCAGCAAAGGGAGGGTGGGCGGGAAACTTGTTGCTGGCCCGGCTCCTAAGTGGCACTGAGGTCAGTCTAATCTGTCACCACCCACTTCCTCACATCTCACACTCCCACATGTAGCATATAGCCAATCATGCTTTATCCATCCCACACTCATACATGTGCCCCTGTCCGCTAAGCTGCGCACTCTCCCTGGGGCCTATTCACCAACTCAGTTGTTTAACCCCTTAAGGACCAAACTTCTGGAATAAAATGGAATAATGACGTCATGTGTCCTTAAGGGGTTACGTTACTTGTAACTTATGCTTTCTTTATTTTTCACTGATTTTAATATGATTTACTTGCTAAATATTGCATTGCAATGCACAAGCTTCCCTACAACAAGCTTTTTTTTTTTTTTTTTATTCTTTATTTTGTCTTTACACAACATGTTACATACATTAACTTGCACGGATTAAACATGGGTGAGCATGGTTCAGACATGGGTTAACAGAGAGTAACGTGGACTGAACATAGTCCTTCCATGGACATGCCATGAGGTCTCTGGATTTACCTTGTGAACACGTTTTGTTGCGTTCGATATTATGTGGCTGCTCCACATTAGCATGCATAACTGTATAACTGGTCATTACGACCCAATTATTGTCTTGCTAGTGTTAGGTAAAGTTTGCGCCTTGGCCATGGCAAGTCATATGGTGTTGTGAAGGGCTATACAACCATTTCCCTCTTCCGAAGTGTCAATTTTTCGTATGTCCCATGTGTCTGCTCCCGTGAATGCATTATGTTGGTCAAAAAATGTGATATTGCCAAGTAGGCTTGGAGGAAAAGAAAGAGATAGTGAACAGAGTGAAAAAAGGGAGTAGTGGGGGAGGGAGGGGGGGGAGCAGAGGGGGATCCTTTGCTGGTGCTGGTGAGTTGCCATCGGGGTTAGTTTGAGTGTTAGTTACTCAGGTTGGAGTTTTCCCAGGGTTCCCAGATCTTTTGAAACGTTTTTTGAGTGCCCCTTATTCTAGCTGTCAGGTCGTCCATTAGGTGTTCCTGCCTAGTCCAGCCGTCCAGGGTCCTTCTTAAAAGGAATAGCCATGGGTCGAGGTCTGGTGCTCTGCCAAAGACCTGTGTCAGTAGTGTCTGTACCATTTTCCAAAATGTGCTCATTCCCACCACATGTGGACGTATGTCCCCCTTAGGCCGCACCCCCTCCAGCACTCATCTGTAGGGGTCTTGTGCATTTGGTATAGTTTAACTGGTGCAGTGTACCAGCCGAGCATTGTTTTAATAGATTGTCCCTTCGAGGGTAACGCACACCGACGAGGTATGATTTGCCTCCCAGATCTCTTGCCACTCTATGCCTTCTAGTGTGTCCCCTAGGTCTCTTTCCCAGTGATCTGTATAGGCTAATTTGCCCCAGTCCCTAGCTTCTGAACAGAGGTGAGCGTACATGAGCGTTATCATGCCTTTGGGTATTATTTCGTGGAGGCAGATGCGTTCGAAGAACGTCATCTGTTTCCGGGCCGCTGTTTTTATGTGTGCCAGGTTCGCGAAGTCTCTAATTTGTATGTATCTAAAAAAAATCCGCAGGTGAGAGGTGTCCCCGCTGTCTTAGTGTGTCAAAGGAAATAACTCCCGTTCCCTCGTATAGCTGGCAGATGCGTTGTAATCCTATCCTCTCTAAGTTTTTGAAGTCTCTAGCTGACATGCCCGGGATGAAGGCTTTGCTGCGTAAGTATGGCATAATACCTACAACAAGCTTTAATGCTCTGGTGCCATAACATCACCCCCCTCCTTATCGGCCCATGGATATGGGGTTTTGCTATCATAGGAGCGCATCCCTCACGATCCTCACACAACCAAATAGCGACATCATCCCTAAGATGGCTAATCTAGGCCTTGCGACCCACTAACGCTCCTACTCGACTAGACCTCCACCACTAGTAACCTACAAACAGACTACACCACACAACATTTCCTAGTCCAGTTTAATGTAGGCATCATTCTATAGCACACACCACGTCAGAAACCAAAGTGATATTTGCCATGCCCACTGTAAGCACATTTGAGCAGGGTCCTCTTCAACCTATCATTCCTGTAAGTTTTCTTGTAATTGTCTTATTTATTGTTACATCCCCCCCTCTCAAAATATTGTAAAGCGCTACGGAATCTGTTGGCGCTATATAAATGGCAATAATAATAATAATAAATAATAATAATAACTGAAGTACCCTCTACTAACCAGAGGACTGGCAATTGCACACGACCTTCCAATGGCACAGCTAAAATAGGACTCTATACAGACTAGACTTACAAAATCCTCATGACAAAGAATATACTCGCCACTAATCCCAAAGGTCAAGGAACACCTACGACACATAGTCACCACATTCAGGCCTCTATATCTCCATGGCCACAAGTTCACAGACGGTGGTGCTGTTAACACACACAGATGAGTGGTCCACACTCTCCCATGTTCAACCCACATCCCTCGTTATAACTTCTCAGCCCATTTAACCCACAAAAGATGCAAACTGATGCCTTGCATTACCTATGTTATATCATTCATAACATGTCATTACTATGGTATGTCTTTGCCTTGCTTGCATGAAAAATTACGAATAAAAAAAAAAAAAGATGTCCACAATCAACCTGGAAGGAAGATGTGGCCAGTCGGCTGCCCACCTCTATCCCTCTGGCCGCCCACAGGAGTTGTAGCTTGGCCGAGAGACATCGCTGCAGATTTCTTCTCAACTTTAGCACTATGTGCACTATAGCGAAAGGCAGGAATTTGGGGTTATACTTTTGTCCCTGCCCCTTCCGTGACAGCACTCCCCACTCAGAGAACTAAGGCTGAGAGGGATTAAGATCCCAGAGGGCCCCAGGCATCTTACTGGTTGCCCCCACCTCACCTTTTCCCCCACTGGAATGGTGAATGGGACCAAGCAAATGCATGGTTTCAGGCCCCATGTCTAACCCCGTGGCCCGTAATGTCAATTTATGCTGCACTTACCAATCAATGACATTACAATAACTATGGTAGAAGATAAACATAACTTGGGGAGATACAGAGAAATAGCTAGGGGAAGGACTAGGGAGACATAACATGTGTGGGAGGGCTAATCAGAGATAACTAAAGTAGTGGGAGGGGGGTGGAAGAAAAATATATAACTGTTAGGTGGGTTGTAGGAGCTAACTGGGCCGTGAGAGAATTTACTGGGAGCTTGGGAGAGACAGTGTGGTGGGGGGATACGAATGGATAACTATAGAGGAAGATAGAGGGACACCTAAGAGGTTTATAAAAATGAAATGATACACTATTCCCATGATGCTCAGTCAACCCACAAGTTAAAGCCTAAGCTCTATCAAATTAATGTAACTGGAGTATTTCTCTCTCAGTACTACTGGGGACTAGGTGCTACCAATTAAATGTCAACAATAGATCTGGGGCTTTTCAGGAACCAAAACAGGCTTCCAGCTGCATTTTCAGGAGTTAGCAAAAGTTCTGAGGGAGATGACTGAAAACTGAAACAAAACTGGAAACTAAACACATTCATGTCACTAATGGATGCTTTCCCAAGATCCTCAACATTGTTGCGAAAGCATCCAGTAGTTTGAGGTTTTGACGATCTCAGCCAATCCAATGCGTTTTATAGGTAAAACAAGACAAACTATTCCTTCTAAAATAACATGTTTGACATACAGCAAGCATGTCAAACTCAAAGGCTAATATGGGCCAAATAAATAAGGTTTAAGTTTATGTGGGCTGTAAAAAATTGAAAAAAAAAAACAGTTTTCATAGACATGTATGTTTATTTTGAAAAGTACAGTATAAAAACATTGCCTAACTGACACTGGACGTCCTCACGCTCATAGGGCTTCAAAGTAAACAAAAGAGAAAATGTATTTTAATGAGATATGTATTTGCATAAAACCAACGTTTCAGTCCAACTACCTTGACATATTAAGAAACGTTTGTTAATGGGACTGAAATGGTGAATGTATGCTGTTGCACAGCTGTAAAAAACAAATGACGTTATCTTGTTGATTTTAAAGTCCTATGAGTGTGTTCTTTACTTTAGCTGAGATCATCAAACGTGATGATCTCAGCCAATGCAAAAGCATTGGGAGGCTATTGTGCATGTGTGGCAAAAAGCAGTGCGCCCAATCAGCATCTCCTTGGGGAGCGTTCAGCACCAACATGCAGACCCAATCTAATACACTGCCCCCACCTCCCATTCTAATACACTGCCCACAAATCCAATGCATTGCCCCCAAATTCTAATACACTGCCCACAAATCTAATACATTTCCCCCAAATCCAATACACTGCCCTCCCCCCAATTTAACACACTGTCCCCTCCACCCAATCTTATACTCTGCCCCTCCTCCATCCACTCTAACTGAATACACTGCCCTCCCTCCCCAAGTTAATACACTGCCCTCCTCCCTCCCCCAGATAATACACTGCCCACCCCCAATTTAATACACTGCCCGCCTCCCACCACTCTATTACACTGCACAACCTCCCTCCTCCACATTAATACACTGCCCACTCCCCAATTTAACACACTGCCCCATTCCAATCATTCTAATACACTGAGCCACTCCCTCCCCCAATTTTATTTACAGCTCCCTTCCCATATTAATACACTGCCTCCCTCCCTCAAATTAATACACTGCCCCCACACCAATTTAATACACTGCACTGTCCCTCTCTCCCACAAATTAATACAATGCCCCCCCCACCCCAATTTAACACACTACACAGGAAGGTCCCTCCAGTTCCAGCCCTGCTCTTCTCTGCTCAAGCAGGCAAGATGCTCCTCTGGCATTGCAAGCAGGAGGGAAGGAAGAGTGGCTGACCTGCAGAAGCACGCGATCGGACATGGGAGGGAAGACAAGAATCAGACAGGAAATATCTTTCCTGTCTTGCGGCTGGTCTCAGCCACAACACAAAGTGACCCCAGGGCACGTGGGCCACAATTACATCCATTGTGGGCCGCAAGTTTGACATGCTTGACATACAGGAACAGAAGGTGAAGATGGACCTGCCCAAATGATGTTACAATCTGAAAAAAACACCACATGCAATTTCCAATATCTTTTGTAAAGTCTAGGTGTGGAAACTTTCACATTTAATGGATGATGGTTATAGGATAAATGTATTTTAGCTATAGTTTCTGTTTAACATAACAGAAGTTGTCGTGGTAATAGTATCCAACCAGAAATAACTCGGGGAAACAAAGGTAACATTTTGACTCTTTTAAGGAAGATTGATGCTTTAACAAAGAAATATAAAATGTGGATTAAACAAAAGGATAGCACATTGTTAAATCCCGCTTATTGGTATAAGGATATCATTTATAATAACTATCAAAGCAAACAGTCAAGTCTCACATTTTAAAGCAAAAGAACAATGAAATTAGGATTTTAGTTGGAAAAGGACGAGGTCTGAGTGGAAACATGCTACCGGAGCTCTGCAAGACAACAATTCCTTGAAAATCTCCTCAATTAAATTATTTTGGAAAATGTTGCCTTTCAACTGGGTACCCAGTAGTCAAACCTTGTGACCATTTCAGCCTGGAGTGCTACAGTAACTCTGGGAATTTGGCTGTATTGTGGCCTAGTTGAGATGACTGGTCGGGAGAAGTGTTTGCTTTCTCAGACTGATGGATATGAAACGTATCTAGCAGCCCTGCATCTTGCCCCGTCTTAGTGCAGGAGTTCAAGTTGATATATTGTCATTTATTTAAAAAAAAAAAAAAAATGTTATCACTCCTCCGGTAGTATCAGATGTAAAATGTAAGTGAAATTATACTTCAATTACAATAACATATTCTTTCATTCCTTCCTTCATGGATAAAATATGTCCCATTTTTTTATATTTTGGAAGGCGAGTGTGTGCCTGTAATAATATATTATCACATGTACGTAAATTGTATAGCCCTTTTTAATACATCTAATCTAATAACCGTGAGAGCCGAACTTACTAGATAATGAATCCTACATCATTGTTGTGTAAAATACCTACATAGGTTGTTTGTTTTGGTTAAAGGGATACTATAGTCGCTAAAAAAACTTTAGCTTTATAAAGCGTTTTTTGTGTAAAGATCATGCCCCTGAAGTTTCACTTCTTAATTCACTGCCATTTAGGAGTTAAATCACTTTTGTTTCTGTTTATGCAGGCCTAGCCACACCTCCCCTGGCTATGACTGACACAGCCTGCATGAAAACAAAATGGTTTCAATCAGATGTAACTTATTTTAAGGGTTTTTGCCGCCTGCTCTGTAAATAGAACTTTAATCACACATATTAATGCAAGCTATTAACAGAGCAAGATATATGAAATTCTAGAACAGAATTGTCAATAAAGGAAGTATAAACATTAGACAACTCTTTACAGGAAGTGCTTAGGAAAACTGTGTAAGTCACATGCAGGGAGGTGTGACTAGGGCTGCATAAACAAAGTGATTAAACTACTAAATGGCAGAGAATTTAACAGCGAGACTGCAGAGTCATGATCTATACACCAAAACAGATTCATTAAGCTATAGTTGTTTTGGTGACTATAGTGTCCCTTTAAATCCCGTAATGGCAATTGGCAAATTAAATCTGGGAGATATTAATTTTGCAAACTTTAGCTTAGATAAAATGGCTCAAACAAAATTGTAAATGCATTTGGAGCTCAAAAGAAAACTATCTTCACATTTCAGACTAATTTCCAAAGAAAATGGCAATGAAGTTATTTTGGGTATTTCTTTTCCTGTATATATTCTTGAAATAACTTTTTGAACTTGCTATGTAACTATTCATTGCTAATTTTTTTTAGTTACACTTTGTTCTCCTTCTCAGAAACATGACTTTCTGTATACATTGGTTTTGAATACGAGGCCCCATAGAGAGTTTGTCAGAGTTTATTGAGTCTATCGTATGACATTTCCAAGGCTTGACAAGGGACAGTGGTGTACAGAAATTGTAAGGAGTTTGTGAATAAACTTGTGGAATATGTCATGACATCTGCAGGTATGTTGATAAGTTGTCCATCATGTGATACAGACTATCGTACAGGTCAAAGTAGCGATGTCATCAATTACATCCCCACCCCACATGATCACTAAATCTAGGATGTGAAGAGACAATTTGTACATTTTAGAAAATTTGAAATCCCTAATTTAGCTATTTATTCAGTTTGAATATTTATTTTTACCTATAATGTAAAATTCGTATTTAAAGAAACACTAGGGGCGCCATAAAAACTTAACTGTGCTTCTTTACCTTAACCTAGGAGGTTATATTACTCACAAATGGTTTAACCCCACAATCTGCTCTGCCTCTTTCAGTAATTCTCCTATAGGATTACTCAGATTGCCGGGCAGGGGTGCTGTTATCTGGCTTAGAGTGTTCAGCTTACGCTCTAAACCAACCAGTAGCGTCCAATTCAAAAGAATTTCTGAAAGTGGATGTGGGTAAGGACAGAGGAAAATGGTGCTGCAGAGCAGACATTGAGGTTAAACCGTTAACCCCGAAAGGTAAGGAAGTGCCAGTGACATCCTGAAACCAGAACAACTTTATTTCCATGAAGTTGTTATGGTTCCCTGAGTGTTTTTTGTTTTGTTTTTTTAATTTAAATTGTGCATGAGGGTGACATTTAGATGTGCAAAACCACAGCAATTGTTGCACACTGATCATAAAACATAGGATTACAAACATGTGGTGATAGATGCTAGGCACATTTTTTGTTTTATAGATAAAAAACTTGTAGAAACATTCTGATCCAGGCATGCAGTGTCATATAGTAACATACAATGACCTTGAGAGCGACATGTCCAGAAGGCTTGTGGGGAACTTGTGGGGTAATGTTCCTCGTGTGGGTACGCTTAACCTATGGGAGCATACCTATGCAAATTATTTTTCATTCGTAACGTTCCCCGGTAAGCTAACAGTAAAATAAACTAAGATAACAGAAAAACATAATATAACAGAGTACAAAGGCCCTGCTAGGTATATTCATACAAATAAGTAATTACTCCTGATGGTATTGCTGTCTCAGTAAGCGTTACTGGCGTGTAATCGCCGTTGTAGTGCCATCAGAGCTA
Organism: Pelobates fuscus; assembly: GCF_036172605.1. Classification (NCBI taxonomy): domain Eukaryota; kingdom Metazoa; phylum Chordata; class Amphibia; order Anura; family Pelobatidae; genus Pelobates; species Pelobates fuscus. The sequence continues at coordinate 89,557,669 of NC_086317.1, read as the reverse complement.
TACTCGGAGGGCGAGGGATGCCTATATTTGGTGATATGTATTACACCCGGCTATGTCAGGGGGTTAGGCTCGAAGAGTGTGTTAGGCTAGTGTCGGGTGCGGGGGGGGGGGGGGGGGGGAGCAATGCAGTCGGTAGACCTTCCTGCTGGAGGAGTGTGAGTAACAACAAATAACTTTAGCAGCGGAATGGCTTTATCGTGGCTGCAAAACCTGTAAACATTTTTAACAGTTGGGTTATTAGATCCTGTACATCACAGTTCAGTGTCCAACATAGTCAGGTAGTCACAGTTCCACTCAGAGCGGCCGTGGGTCCACGCGGGACAAAGGGTGTCACTGTTTCGGGATTCCACTTGTGTGCCGGTTTGGTTGTTCCTTGAGGTTCAGCAGCGTGTAGAGAGTCCTGAGGGAGTCCCAATATAGATAGTAGCGCTCTGGCTTCCTGGAGGTCATGCATTGCATGGTTGGTGTCTCCGAGTAGTACCATCAGTTTGCGGGCCTGGTGCCATTTATAATTTAGGCCGTGTTTCTGCAGGAGTGTCGTGAACGGTCTGAGCGACCTTCTCCATGCCAAGGTGCCCCCCGTGAGATCAGTGAAAAAGGATAGTTCCATTGTTTCGAATTTGTAAGGGGAGCAGTGTCTAGCCGCTGTTAAGATAGCGGTTTTGGCTGAGTAGTGCTGGAATCGCATGATCAGGTCCCGTGGGACTGCCGCTGGTGCCGAGGCCGGTTTTGGGGCTCGGAAGAACCCGTCCACTGTGATGGATTTCGCCTGTCATGGAGGTAGTAGGGCCACTAATAGGCGCCTCAGGAGGTACGGTATCTCGGCCTGTGGGGTGTTCTCCGGGATGCCCCGTACCTTGATGTTATTAGCCCGGCGTGCTTCCTCCAGTGCCGTGAAACGACGTTCATAGTCTTTGTTCTGTTTCTGTAGGCCTTGGACCTCTTGTTGTAGGGAGGCAAGTTGGTCTGAGCAGACGTTGGAGGCAGTCTCGAGCGCTCCCATGCGGCCTGTCAGGCCGTGAATATCGTTGCGGAGGGAGGCTACGTCCGCATGTATATTCGCCTGGAGGTCCGCGAGGAGCGCCTTTAGTACCGCTGTAGTTACCGGTGAGGTCTCCGCCTTTTGGGGGGGCAGTGTTGGGCCGTGCACGGGTGGTAAATTCACAGTTTCATCCCCTGAGGAAAGTTCGTTTGAGAAGTCAGAGTAGGTTTCCGGGTAGGCGGCCATCTTGGGCCTAGTGGTCTCTCGCGTCTGCTGCAGAAGATCCGCAATATTAGGTCCCTGCCTCGGTTTATCGGGTTTTATTTTCTTGGTTTGCGCCCCATCTCCACGAGGTAGTATCTCCTTTGGACCCCACAGGGAGCCCGCAGCTGCTTTAATCGGGTACAAAAGATGATTTTGGGTCTGAAAAACCCCTGAGTGTTGTTTTAAGTGAATAGCTCCCTGTATGTACCGTTCTATTTATATGAACCTGCTTGGATGCAGGAGGGGGAGGCAGGCTGCTGTGATTAAGTTATAAACCACAAAAGCTGTCCAGCAGTATATTTACTCAATAATAAAGCTGTACTATTTTAGTTGTAAAGATTTTAGGGATTAAAATTGATGAATGAAGGTTTATATAAACAGGTCAAAATTTCCGAAACAGACTAAGCTCATGACCGGGGCTCCTTGAACTCGAAGCTTGCATGTCATACATTGTATGTTTTTTTTTTTTTTTTTTATGAAGCTCTCATTTTCTCAATTTTTCTAAAGACCCTCCCACAGTACTGACACATGATGACTAGCAGGCTCATAATAGTGTTATAGGGTGATACAGTGATCTCTCCATGGACACGTCTAGGTTTTACTTTTAACAGTCAACAAGGCCTATAAAGAGAGCAGCAGAGTTTTCAGGAATAGTCGCCTTATGGATGATCACTCAACAAATATTGTGCTGCTTCAAGATGCAGTAATAAATGTGAGCTTCTTTGTAGCAGATTTGTGAGAATGTGGTGTTAAATTGGCACTCTGAGAACCATAACAACTACAGCGCACTGTAGTGGTTATGGTGTCACAAGTCTACGGATTGTTAAAATTGGGGCGGTCCCCCATGAACCGCACATAACCCATCCTCACATCAGCGGCACAGAAAATAAGCCAACTATATTTTCCATATTATCAAGAGATAATGTGAGCAAATTCAGCCTATCACTACTGTCTAGAATGGACAAAATGGCTTGGAAAAGACCTATAACCACTTCAGTAAGCTGTAGTGGATATGGTGCTAGTGCTCTCTTTTCATATGTTTTACCAACAATCCAACCACCACAACACCAACAGTTGGTAAAAGATGACCCATAGTAAAAGAATATTTCTGTAAATTATAGTAAAATTCTAGTTAAATCAGAGACATGTTAACAAGTCCACATAAGAACACCATTGACAGGAGCAGTAAAAACATTATTGTGATACCCTGAAAGCCCAGTCTTACCGGAACAAATATTGTTTACGAAATGCTAACAATAAAAACTATTTCTCAAAATAAGGAAGAACATTTTTAACGTAAACTTTCATATTATCAGTGTTTACTCACTAAACACCAAATTGTAGTAAATTGAAATCCAAATTGCTAGATTTTGGGTGAAATACCAAATCAAGGTCTTTTACCTAAATTTAGTTTTTCAATTCCTAACAATTTGGTTTTGAGTGAAAAACCGGTTCATGCCGTGGCATTTTTTTCTACAAACACAGAAAAATAAGGGTTAATGTAAAGTCAGCACAATATGGAATATATTCTACCATCAATTCTAGATGTTTGAAGGTTATTCTAGAAGAATGGAAATAATGTCTCTGAAAATAAACACAACTCAAAAAATATTTATTATCCCAAATACTGGAGGGTGCTATTTGCATTAATGGTTTATTTTGTGTTCACTTAGTATGTACACCATGCTTAGTGATTATATAGAAACTTGAAGGACCACGCAGCTCTGAAAATTATTAGTTGATGCATTGGATTCATGGTGGCCAGCTAGTGACTTCCCAGCTGTTGTCCAACTAGGATTCTCAGCCTTCTGCAGATGAGCTGCTGCCGATGATGATTTTCCATTGATATTTTAGTGTAAATTACAAAATTACAGATAATAATCATAATCACAAAAAGAGAATTGAACAGTGAGATTGCAGGGGCATGATCTATACACTAAAACTGCTTCATTAAGCTAAAGTTGTTTTGGTGCCTATAGTGTCCCTTTAACAATCCGGATTAGCAATCTCTTCTTCTAACAACCCAGATTAGCAATCAGGCTTTTTAGTACATTTGCTGCTATTACTTTTGTGAGGAAATTTCAGTCTGGTCCAACCAACTAAAAGTATCGGATGCAGATAAAAAAAAAAATTCTTGCCGAATAATTAAGTAAAGAATTTCAGTTACACACTAAGCTGTCCATGATGAATATGACTTTTCCTAAAACAAGCTATTTTGAAAGATCCTGAAGACAATGAACTCTGATCTGTAAGAGTTTATTGTCCTCTGATCTAGAAGACAATAAATTCTGAACTAAATCTTTGCAGATAAGAACCTTTTAGCTTTCTTCTTCCTTTTCTTACAAACACTAACCCAACAGTACGGTATTGATGCTTTGGTGCCATTTTAATCTTAGTTTTACTTCACATCCAGTCAGTCTCCAAATTCTGCCACGTTTATCCCTCTATAAAATATTACTTTCATTTCCCCCATTTTCGGAGAACAGTATGCAATCAATCAATCAATCAATCAATCAATATTGCAATAACCTCTCATCAAATCCAAATTTCAATTCATGATGAATTGCTCTTATATACTGCTCATATATATATACTGCTCTTATATATATACTGGGTTGTAAAGTCTACCAGGAGCCTTGAACAAAAATGCATTAGGAATGTATTGCTAATAACACCTGCGATTTTGAGTAGCAAATATATCTTAGTAAATAGGATATGTTAGGGTTATTTACTAAAGACCAGATTTTATCCAGATGGACAAAATCTAGTTAAAACAGTTGAATTGTGAAACTAATGGTTATACTAATAAGGTCCTTTCCATGGACACTAGCCTCGTTGTGGAGGAGAGGCTTTAGTGCTTCGATGATGTTAAGAGCTATGCTGGCGGTAGCATCGCTACCAGAAGGGCCACCCAAGTCAGATAGGTATTAACCGAGAAGTCAGGCAAACTAGTGTCCAACACCTTAGTCATGCAAGGTGACTCCTGCATGCTAGCTCTAAATGGGTCAAACTTGGACAGATAACACTCATAGCCCTGTCAGGCCATTCATCTAAGAAACTCCACTCCGATATAAAACCTACGACCTTGGGTCCTCGCTGACACTGTCCCAACTAGGCCATGGCAGATGAACCCCAGATGTAAAGGGTGGAGCCATTATTGCGCATACTGCCCCCCACCTAAAAACTCCAATGGGCAGGCTCGAAGGGTATGGCCACATCTGCGGTTAATATTACCATTAAGCCGTGCAGCGTTGGGAATGGGGCAGACCGGTAGGTGGAAGATGACACTGGAAGCCGCAGTTGCGATCCAACGTGCAGGTGGTCCAGGTGTATGGGTCGTCTGATGTCGACCTCATAGACGATGACATCATTCGGCAGCACCCTGCGCGACCAAGCAGCCTTATCTAGGAATAGCACTGGTTGCTCCCCTCAGACAGCCTAGATGCTAATATGGGGGTATTGGTAATATTGACACCCACAGGCTTTCATATACCATGGGGAAGAGTTTGTATTTCTAGCACTATAGCATCCCTTTAAGAATAAGAATATGTAATCAGCTGGGTGCAGAATTCAGCAATCCTGCAGCTTTCAGTCTGTCGGAATCCAGATCAAATTCTGGCTCATTAAGAGCCTGCTCAGCACAATCCGGGCATTGTTAAATATTGAGAACAATGTCCAGATTTTGCAGTCTGAATTCCCCTATAAAGAACCAAATGATTTTGCCGACCTTAAATGCATAGCATAGAATCTATGCCTATAGCCCTGTACAATAAATGCAGTGATCAAACTATTTCACAGGGACATTCCATTTTGCACAAGCAATACACACATCTGGATTTAATTAATTTAATGGCCTGAGGGGCACAATTCATTTAAAGTCTCTCTGCAACTCAATCTTTTACTCAGCAGAACAAAATATATTTAACTTTTAAAAACAACCTGTCATCACATTTTATGGCAATCAAATTTACTACATGTATTTTACCATTTGTAAATATATCTTAATTGGAACTTTAAAACACATAGCGCGATATTCAGAATTATATAGGCGGCAATTTTTATAGTGCTTGGAGAGATGATTTTTTGGGGAAAAAAATGCAATTCATCATCTCACTGTCATCAATGTAAATGTAGGAAGACGTTTGTTAAAAAGGTAAGATAGATTGTTTGACTTTTTTTTTTTTTTGTAAATCTTTATTTTTCAGTGCAAGTTTAAGGTAACAGACATTGTATTGGGTTGCCACAACAGCATATGCATAAAATATAGCAGTAGTCTGAGCATCTCGTGGTTGGAGCAAGGGTGATCAGTGCACATTTTAATTATTTGGGACTGGTTGGTTATATCGAGTTGGTTGCCTGTGTCTTAAAGGTTTGTGGTAGGCGTTATTGTGGTACATTGCACCAAAGGCGATTTGGGTCTGATACAGGGATTACGCTGGTAAGCTCCCTTCGACTAAGAGGTGTATGTAGAGTTGAGTAGCAGTAAAAGGGCTAGGGGTTAAATTGTCGTCTATGTGTAGTGGAGTCGGGTTATAGAGGTTTCGGTGTCATCGTGAGACTGAGCTCTTGAGGCTGTGGATGGAGATTGTGTGTCAGAGATGAGATGTGAGATCGTTTGCGAATGTGTGCTCCAACGATGGCTATGTCCCTGGACCCCGGGGCATTAGGGGGAGGGGGAGCCAGAGCGGTGTGTTGCTTTGTTGTCTTAAGGTTACAAGGACATGCAGTCCTTTATCAGGGAGGGGGTAAGTGAACTTGGTATAGTGAGGGAAACATGTATCTTACTTAGTAAGACAGAACAATAATAATAGAAACAAAGAAAAAGAAAAGACAAAGTCCTGGTAGGGAACATGAACGAAATGTCTATTGTATAGTCCCGGGTTCACGTCTCTGGTCCAGGATGCGGAGTGTCTGCTCCTAAGTCGTTGACAGGAAGCCCCAGTGTAGTCAGCAAGGCCGGTCCGTCTTCTGCGTTGGTGATTTTGTAGTGTTGGTCGTCTTTCGTTACCCATAGCGTTCTGGGGTTGCCCACCTATAGACGAGGCCTGCTGCCTGTAGGGCAACGGTCACTTGTTGCAAGCTCTTGCGCCATGTTAGTGTGTCCCTGCATAGGTCCTGGAAGAAGGTGATTTGCTGCGATTCGAAGTGGTATGGAGCCTTCCCTCTCATAGCAGTTATTAAGGCTATTTTATCCGTTAAGGTTTGGCAGCACAGGATTACGTCATGCGGGGCTGATTTGGGTGCCCGTTGCGGCTTGGCTATGCGGTATACGCCATCAAATATAAAGTGTTTTGCCTGCCTGTTGGGGATGAGGGAGGCCACCAGGCGCCTGATAAAATGGGGCAGTTCCTCCAGTGGCACTGACTCCGATATCCCCCTGATCTTGACATTTTTCCTCCGCCCCCGGTCGTCTAGGATGTTTACTTGCCTGGAGATGGTGGCCTGCGTTGTTTGCAGCTGGGCTACTGTATCTGTTAGTGAGATTAGGTCTCGGCGCAGGTCTGTAGTTTCTCGTTCAGTGGCCTGAGTACGGGCCGATACCGCCTGTACTTCTGCCTCTAGCCCTTTTAGATCTGTTTGCCACATCTTCTGTAGGTTACCCTGGAGTCCCACCAGCATGGCCTGGATGTCTTGTTTCGTCGCTGGTGTCAGACCATCAGTAGTCTGCAGTTTTGCATTGCCTGTGATGGATGTAGCAGTGCTGAGTACTGAGTCCCCATCTTCAGACCTTTCTGGTGAGGCCTCCGTGTGGGCCCGGTTCTGTGCAGATGGAGGGGTGTGCAGCAAGCTGCTTACGTCCCTGTGTGGAGTGGGAGCACTTGTGGCCGGTTTGTGAGACCTCCGTCCCATTGCTTCCGACGTGTGAGAGTCTGCTTCTGTGTGTTGCGAGCTCCGATCAAGCCACGCTGTCAGCTCCCTGGTGAGGTACTGGTCGCGTGTGCGGTAGGCCCCCGTTCCCTTAGTGCGGCTTTTTGTGCCCGTTTTTTTGAAAAAAGGCATCTGTGTGTTCAGCCTGGTGTCAGGGGGTCGTATCGGTCGTTGGTTTTATTCGATGGGCTGCGGGTGTGCAGATATTTCTTATAGTTTGCGCTGGCCGTGTGGAGCTCTAGTAAATGGCGTCTGCTCCGTTTCATCGTTGGCTCCGCCCCCGATTGTTTGACTTTTAGTATCTTCAACGGACATCATTTTGTTGATCTGAATGGCAGACAACTAAAAAGGGACATAGTAGAGGCAATAAACTGGTTTTAACGATGTATGGCGATTTAGGGGTTTAGTCAGTAAACTATTATTTGCTGAGAGTTTAAAAAAATGTAATAAAAAAATGTTTGAAAAAATAATAGTGATTTGGAGATGTATTTGGATTCATTTTCTCTGGGGAAAAATGTCCTGAGCGTTTCCCACCTCCTTCGTCATGGCATAATCTGATTTACATCAGCTGCTGGACAGAGCGAGAGCGGGGTGGAATGTCCAGGATTCTGCTGGGAGAATACTTTTTCTTTACCAGGTGATGATATTCAATGACGCAAAGTTAAAAGTCAATTCATAAAGCAAAGTATAATTAAATCGATTCGTTTTGCTGTTATTAGCTGTAGTGTTCCCAGACAGTAATGTCCATGCACAAAAGGGAATGACTACCCCAAATGCTGCAGCTATTATTGCTCAAAAATTGCTCTGTTGGAGATAGATAAATACCAGGGACAATATCCAAATGGTGTTCACTGTGTGATTTCACTGTGGATTTTGCTTGCTCTAACAAGGTTATTCACTAAACTCAAACCTTTAGCAAATTAAATCTGAATGTAACAATTGAGGCTAAAATAACTGGTTTGGAGATATTTGTCTGCTTAAACTTAGGTTTTGCCATTTGGATTTATTGATCTAAAATTTGGAGTTTAGTGAATAAACCTGTAAGTATTAAACCATGGCCCACAAACTGTTGTTGGACTCCAGTCATAGGAAGACAGAGAGAGCATGCCTGCACTCTGCATCTGTAGGTTTCTCCAGTAGAGATGAAAAGTTGAGTAATGCACATTTAAACACACATCATATTCACAAATAGTGGCTCTTCCTCTCATTTCTATGGAAAGGTAGACAGGAGCGAAAACAAACAGGACACTGTTATAGATTGTGTTTCGTTTCTTTTTTTTTTTTAATTTGTAATTTTTGCAGTGCATGTAATGAATACAAACTAGCTGGAGGTACCCCAATGGCATTCCTCTAGCTGCTGATTATACGTAACAAGTGAGGTATTCGCTAGTCAATGCACAATTTTATGGTGTAAGCAGAAGAATGGTAATAACATGCTGTGATACATTATTAGAGTATAGTGAAGGTACTAGAGTGCATATGCATACGAATGTAAAGGTTATATAGTTCAGCAGGCTGGAACTAGTGTTTTTGGAGTACATGAGAGAGTTGTCTGTGTGTGCCTTGTTGAGTGTACTCCTTGAGCTTTAGTATGAGAGATAGAAAATTGATACTGCAGATGAATAAACCAAATCATACTAAACAAGATAATAAAGTCCCCTGGGGTCCCCCAGGCATAAGTCCCACTCCACACTAGCTGGCAAAAAGAGAAATGTGCCACTAAGAGTTCCTGCTATGGCCTTGGGTGCAGTGTGAGGTCTCCAAGCCAGGAAAGCTAGTGTACCGTTTCACCCAGGATGGTTCACCCTATGCCGTGTTGGGGCTGCGGTTGCCCATGGTGCCGCGTGGCGGTGCAGTGATCGGGCGGGTCTTTGTGGGGTCGACTGGCTGGGCCGTGCTGCTGGGGTAGGGTCACCCCTGATGCGGTGGGTACCTGAGGTGATTCTGTGCTTAGCTTCAATGGTCCCCTCCGCCTTACCGTCCTGCGCGGAAAGGTGAGTGCCTGCTCCTCCACCATCTTCTAGCTTTTGCTTTCTTGGGCCTTGCGTCTCGCTTTCGTACTTGCTGTTTCGGGTGCGCTTCACCCTTTTGATGCCTCTGTCTCGTGCGGTGTCTCTCAGATATCCTTGAGGTCCCAGGGGTCAAATACCACACACCTTTGCTCCCTGTAAGATCTCCTGGCCGTGGCTTTGAGAGGGACCGCCGCTGGAGCTGACTTTTCTTGGTGGTGCTGTGGTGGGGCATGCGTTCGGACAGTTGGTTTTGGGCTCCGCGGAGCCGGTACAGGCCCGTTGCCTTGCCAGGGGGTCGATTGGGGGTAGACCGGGATGACCCCCACCGGTTCAGAGGGGGGGGGAACGAGAGCCCACCGCTAGATATCCGGCGCGGTGTTGCAGCTTGGGAGCGTCAGTCTCCCCTGGGTCTACCATTCTTGTAGGCCCCACGGTGAGTTTTGCTCTGTTAGTCGCTTGAGAGGTGTCGTTCTCTTCACCTCGATGCCTGCTCTCCTGTGGTGGCCTTTTAAATTCTTTATTTTTGAGTGCAGTGTTAAGGTACAAGCTTTCTTATTGACTTCATGACTTGAGACAAAAGTTGAGTGACAACGTGAAACACATTAGGTCAAGATGAGCTGCACAATTTTTTAAATGAGAACATGCTTGGTCAAAGTAAGGCATTACAGTAACACAAGGATCATAAAAACATACATATTGCCGGTAGCTTAATCTAGAGGCAGGGATCATTATCAATCATGCTTAATGAGCGATAGTATTATAGCAGTTCTTGCTGAATGTGATGGTGGTACTAGAGTACAGTCTGTAATTGTAATATGTGCTAGGCAATCTAAAAGCTAGTGTCTATAGTATGTTGTCAGGTGAGTGAGATGAGCATGATGCGGCGTAGAGGGTGCTAAATCTGTCATGTAAAAAAGTGTATGTTACTGGTTATACTGAGTGCTGCTTAATCTTAACGGCTAGTGAGTTAACCTTAGTGCTACAAACACACGGAGCAATGATGGTGTTCTAGTCCAAATGCACACGACCACAGTTATTGATCATTATTGCCGGTATATGTCCGCCGGGCGCCCAATGCTGGGGTACAGCGCGTGTCGCCGTCAAGCTGTATGGTGCCATTTAGCCATGTGTAGTAGGGCTGTACCGGGCAGCTGCTGGATCAGTCCTTAGGATGGGACCTTGCAGAGTCCTGGTGGTCAGATTAGACTGTGCTTTGACGGACTTGCTTGGGTTCGTTTTCAGTCCATATTCCGTGCTGGCGGGCTGTTTGCTCTTAAGGGTGCGATGCAGTCTGGAAAAGACTTGTTGCGTAACTCTTCACAGGAAGAACATGGCTGCAGGCACAGCCCTTGAAGTCGCCCTTCAGGCAGATATTATGGGCCCCATGAGAGTAGTGGCGTTCTCCACTGGCGCGGAGGTCTTTGTTGGGTTTTCTTTTCCCACTCGCTGTGCGTGCGGTTGGCTCCCCTTTGGTCTGTGTCATGCAAGGCCCAAGGTAGGTTGCTGCATTGATCTGCTGCGCTGGGTAGTGGCTCCTGCGGTGGGGAGCACATGTGGCTGGCGCGTGGGGGCGACGCCAGACGCCGGCCGGAGACCCGGGAGAGCGGCCGTCTCGTCCCGGCTCAAGCTCCTCACGCCTCGGCCCTTAGTCGGGTTACAGAGGGCCGCTTTAAGGGTATCCCCACGTACCTCAGGATCTGGCGATCGGGTAAGGTCTTGTTGCGGGTAGGTTAGGGAGATTTCGCCTTCAGTTTGCGCCGTTTTCGGACCCCAAAGCGGGAGCTCAGACAGACGCGTCTGATCCCGTCGGCGGTCCGGCCCCGCCCCCCCTGTGGTGGCCTTTTAATCATGATTGTATGCCGGTGTGGCAGTTAAATTCGACTTTAGGTGCCAAGTTCAGAAGGAGCTGCAAAGATGAGCGTCTGCACAGCTCTGCAGTTAGGCCCCGCCCTCTCGTTTCGTTTTTAAAGGACACATTAGTTTTGACATTTTCATGTAATTCATAATACAGTTTCTTTCATCCTGGAGTGTCCCTTCAAATGTATCTCATCATCCTGGAGTGTCCCTTCAAGTGTATCTTCTCATCACTGTTGAAGTCAATGGGAATTTAGTCTTTTTAGAATCCGAGTTTTTAGAATCTCTGCAACCCATGCAGATTGTAATGGAGAAGGGAGCCCAAGATGTTTTTTAGCTACATGACACAGAAGCTAAAACTCATTGCTTAGAGAACAAAAGAAGAGATCTCCATCTCTGCCCTCCTCTCCTCAATTTTCTCTACATTTAGTTAAATGGTGTGGCCTCTTCTTCTGCAATTCACAAGGGAGCTATAACAAAATCTACTCAGCTTGAACAACCAGGTTTACCTGATTCGTTTTTTTTTTTTGACAATCTTTATTTTTGTTTTGTAATCTTACAAGTTGCATAGGTATGCAATAACAATATACCAAGGCTCGTAACAAATCAGAGTAGTTGAACAGCGATGTAGCACCATTTAGATTCCGTTTAACAGTGTTAAATTCCATAAACAGTTTATGCGAGTAGTAACAAAGCAAATTTATGGTAACCTTATGACAGTTTAACAGTGTTTGTGTTTAGGCTGTGTGGGGAGCAGTATTTAGTTAGTTATTCTTCATTTATATCCTGGGAACCATCAAGGGTTCCAGTGGGGCAGGGTTTGGGTCAGTATACAATAGCTACAGCTGTGCCTCAGCATGCAAGCGAGTGACACTTGCGAAGCCAGTATCCCGTTCCAAGTTCTGCGTTTCTGTATAATGCCCTGCTACGTAATTTCAGGCTGCTGCCCTCGTATATACACACTTGTCGTTTACACCATGTCTTGGCTAGTAGGGTCATAGGTTTACCTGATTCTATTGATCAATGATACATTACATTTTTGTACTCTATTGATTAAGCAACTTACACAGAATGTCACCTTCTGGAAATGCTACCTCATCATTGACTATTTAAGAAAGTTATCAGGACCAGGCATATGAAACAATGTTTTGATGACACCTCACGCACTGTCATTGCTATGGTAGCTCCATACAGATGTCCAACATCACTGCGTCAGACCCTGGCAATAGTCTTTCACACTGATCTTATTCCCCAAAGTCTATACTTTTTAACATTATGAGTTGTGTTACCGATGAGTTCCTGTAAAAGGACACTAAAGAACAAAACACCTTTATCTTAATGAAGTGATTTTTGCATATATACACTATAGTTTGGTATCATTGGAAAGTGGAAGCATTCAGAAACCGCAGAAACTCGTAGCCGGATCACAGAGTGCTGAGGCATGTAAAAGTCGCCAACATAGCTGGTATTATTGACAGCAGAAGAATTGTGCGACGAGAGCGTCATGGAAGCGTGGTGTGATGAATAACACTTCTGTTTGGCAGTCTGATGGAGAAGCTGGGTTTGGCAGATGCCAGAAGAACGTTACCTGTCTGACAGCATTGTGCCAAGTGTAAACTATGGTGGAGGAGAAATAATGGTATTGGGGCTGTTTTTCAGGAGTTGGCTTAGGGCCCTTATGTCCAGTAAAGGGACGTCTAACAGTTTAAACATACCAAGACATTTTGGACAATGTCTCCAATTTTGGAAGAACAATTTGGGGAAGGCCCTTTTTTTATTCCAGCATGACTGTGCCCCAGTGCACAAAGCAAGGTCCATGAAGACATGGTTTTAAGAGTTTGGTGTGGAAGAACTTTACTAACCCGCACAAAACCCTGACCTTAACCCTATCGAACACCTTTGGGATGAACTGGGATGGAGATTGCAAGCCATGCCTTCTCTACCAACATCAGCCTTTCTACAGGGAGTGCAGAATTATTAGGCAAATGAGTATTTTGACCACATCATCCTCTTTATGCATGTTGTCTTACTCCAAGCTGTATAGGCTCGAAAGTCTACTACCAATTAAGCATATTAGGCGATGTGCATCTCTGTAATGAGAAGGAGTGTGGTCTAATGACATCAACACCCTATATCAGGTGTGCATAATTATTAGGCAACTTCCTTTCCTTTGGCAAAATGGGTCAAAAGAAGGACTTGACAGGCTCAGAAAAGTCAAAAATAGTGAGATATCTTGCAGAGGGATGCAGCACTCTTAAAATTGCAAAGCTTCTGAAGCGTGATCATCAAACAATCAAGCGTTTCATTCAAAATAGTCAACAGGGTCACAAGAAGCATGTGGAAAAACCAAGGCGCAAAATAACTGCCCATGAACTGAGAAAAGTCAAGCGTGCAGCTGCCAAGATGCCACTTGCCACCAGTTTGGCCATATTCCAGAGCTGCAACATCACTGGAGTGCCCAAAAACACAAGGTGTGCAATACTCAGAGACATGGCCAAGGTAAGAAAGGCTGAAAGACGACCACCACTGAACAAGACACACAAGCTGAAACGTCGTCAAGACTGGGCCAAGAAATATCTCAAGACTGATTTTTCTAAGGTTTTATGGACTGATGAAACGAGAGTGAGTCTTGATGGGCCAGATGGATGGGCCCGTGGCTGGATTGGTAAAGGGCAGAGAGCTCCAGTCCGACTCAGACGCCAGCAAGGTGGAGGTGGAGTACTGGTTTGGGCTGGTATCATCAAAGATGAGCTTGTGGGGCCTTTTCGGGTTGAGGATGGAGTCAAGCTCAACTCCCAGTCCTACTGCCAGTTTCTGGAAGACACCTTCTTCAAGCAGTGGTACAGGAAGAAGTCTGCATCTTTCAAGAAAAACATGATTTTCATACAGGACAATGCTCCATCACACGCGTCCAAGTACTCCACAGCGTGGCTGGCAAGAAAGGGTATAAAAGAAGAAAATCTAATGATATGGCCTCCTTGTTCACCTGATCTGAACCCCATTGAGAACCTGTGGTCCATCATAAAATGTGAGATTTACAAGGAGGGAAAACAGTACACCTCTCTGAACAGTGTCTAGGAGGCTGTGGTTGCTGCTGCACGCAATGTTGATGGTGAACAGATCAAAACACTGACAGAATCCATGGATGGCAGGCTTTTAGTGTCCTTGCAAAGAAAGGTGGCTATATTGGTCACTGATTTGTTTTTGTATGTCAGAAATGTATATTTGTGAATGTTGAGATGTTATATTGGTTTCACTGGTAAAAATAAATCATTGAAATGGGTATATATTTGTTTTTTTGTTAAGTTGCCTAATAATTATGCACAGTAATAGTCACCTGCACACACAGATATCCCCCTGAAATAGCTAAAACTAAAAACTACTTCCAAAAATATTCAGCTTTGATATTAATGAGTTTTTTGGGTTCATTGAGAACATGGTTGTTGTTCAATAATAAAATTAATCCTCAAAAATACAACTTGCCTAATAATTCTGCACTCCCTGTAGAAGAGTGGAAGCTGTTATAGCTGAAAGGGGGGACCAACTACACAAGGTGTAAGTACTTAAAATGCAATGTCTTCTCTTTTTTTTTTTTTTAAAGGAAGCTGAAGAAAGCCTGTTTATCACCGCAGGAAATGATAAACGTTTACTGTTGTACAATTTAAAGCATTTTGACAAATTGTGTTTTATCATGGCCTGGTAACTGTTTGGTAGTTCATAGGAAGGCTCTTCAACAAGAAGGGAAAATTGCTCAATACATTATTGGTGCTCAACTCCCACCGATCAAACATTTTATTTATTCAAGAAAATTTCATTCATATACCAGTACAACATTTAAAAAAAAAAAAACACAAATAATCCAATTTGAATGAATGATTTTTTTATTAAAAATCTCAAAAGCACCATTTAGATAGAAATCATAAAAAATTATAATAATAATAATAAGCAATGGATGCTTGGAGTGGCTTGGATATTACAATTCTACTGTAATATCAGCAGGATAAAACTTTCACAGGGTTCTCCAATTCATTAAAATTTTTAAATTTCTCTCAACATTATAAAACTGGAGCAGGAGCTGGCAGACCTAGAGACTGGAAGGGTTCCAATAATGCAACTTTTACGGGCAGAGATACAGGTCCGCCAACCATGCTGGGTTGTTGATGTGCAAGCACTGTGAACGCTCACTTGCATGGGCTGTAATAGCCTTGCTCAGCCAAAGGAACAATTAACAATGATATAATGCTGTGATCTTTGGAAGCATAGGCACTGAAGTAGAGCGCCAAATTAGAAAAAGGATTTTTGGTCGGTATGTTTTCATCTAATTATCACTTCATACATTTTAATCTCAGATGTGGAGCAGATCATTTTGGAATAGAAAAAAAAAAAAACACTTTTGCCCCTGCAAATTCTAAAGGTTAACTTTGTTTCATTCAACCTTTATTAAAAGTACACTATAGTCATAGTCACGTTAGCTTAATAAAGCTGTTTTGGTGTACAGATAATGTAACTGCAGTCTCACTGCTCCATTCTCTGCCATTTAGGAGTTAAAACACTTTATTTATGCAGCCCTAGTCAAGCCTCCCTGTGACTTATACAGCCTTACTACACACTTCCTGTAAAGAGTCATCTAATGTTTACACTTCCTTTATTGCAAATTGTTTAATTTAGGATTTCTTATCTACAGCTCTGTTAATAGCTTTCTAAATCCTGCAGGAGTGCCTGTATGTAATTAAAGTACAATTTACAGGAGATAACTTTTAATGTAAGTTACATCTAATACAATATTTTTTCATGCAGGCTGTGTCAGTCACAGCCAGGGGAGGTGTGGCTATGGCTGCATAAACAGAAACAAAACTCCTAAATGGCAATGATTTGACTCCTAAATGGCAGTGAATTGAGCAGGGAGACTCCAGGGGCCTGATCTATACACTAATACTGCCTCATTAAACTAAATGTCTCTGCCCTTCTAAAATAAGGTGCAAAGAAAAAGTCGAATACGAAAGCCACTTTAACACTAAAATGATTCATAAGAGGCATGTAAAAACACATGATTCCATTGTAAGTCTATAAAATGCCCTGATTATACCAGTTAGAGAGGGGAACCTATCGCACTTCAGCAAAAGATGTGCAATGGATCATGGAAGAATAAAAGTGCGATCCAGAATGTACAATGAAACACTGAATCAGCACAGCAAGAAGAATCTAAGACATAAAATTACAAGCTAGCAGCAGTACAATAGTTCCTATATGCAATATATCCAGGTGAACTTGCATATAAACTGTAGCGACGTATAATCTGTTCAAGGAGTCACCTATTCTCTCACATGATTATTTAAGTAGGAAAACATAGCTGGCATGTTTGACTAAAGGGTAGATAAGTATCGCACTTTGATTTTTCATATTTTAGCGATGATATACATATCAGGGATTATAATTTGAATAACTATGCTTCTAGCTAGGACGGTGTTAAAAGTTACTGGCCACTGCAAGTCATAGTATATCCACCAGGAGTCAGTCTCTTTTCGCTAGGGATAACTAGTCACTCGCTAATAGCTAGCGGTAGGTGGAAATGTTGAGCCCTGCTTTTGAATGTATTCCTTACCCACAGTGGTTCTTTTGGCCTTTAAAATAAACCTTTTGGAGTGAAGACCAAGTGTCAGTAATCTCCTGCACTACTGCTTTCTTGAGTGTCAACTTCAATGTTACATTATCTATTTTTTTTGGCTAGTTGAGTATCATGGACCAAGCCTGTGGCAGTTGTAGACTTGGTAGTTACCTATCGAAGGAAAAAAAAAAAAAAAAAATACAAACTACAAAGATAATTTTGCTCCAGGAATTTGAACATGCCCCAGTGTCCACTGGTCATTTAAACTCTCCAGAACAATATGAAGAAAAGGAACAAATGATAAACAGATAACTACTACAGTTCATATGCCAAAAAAGCAAGCAGGGCAAAGTAAGAACAATTAACAGAATACATTATCTCTTTTTTGAAAAAGACAAGGAAAACATTTAATAATAATAATATATGGGAAAAAAAAGTAGGGGGACCCTCTCCGAGTTGTAGTTCTGACGAGGAGAGGTATTGGTGTCCAACTGACCATCCCATTGCTTTCTTGTGTAAAAACATGCAGGCATTCTGTATTATTCCAGAGCTTCAATGTGGCAGGATGAGGGCAATTTAGTCTAAAAGGTGGAGGGGCAGTAGGAAAGAATGGTGTAATTTGTTCACTAAGCTAAAGCCCCCATTGGGTCCCAGGCTGGTAGGACAATAGGTTCCTGCTTCAGAATCTCCAACACTTCTTCAGGAATGTGCTTCTTGTCCACCACTACCTCATAGACATATTCAGAGAACCACTCATCTGTCATCAGGAGGTACCCTGGAGAAAACACAAAAAGCATAAAGTGAGATGGAGCTTTTGAATCACAGTTATTTTAAGTTATTGGCTTTTTTTGTAGGAAGACTTATCATGTTATAATAATATTATTCTATATACACACTATCAATGCATGCATTGCTTTGGACTCAAAGCTATAAACCACATGCTTAACAGCAATAAACAGGCGGACATGCTATATATGCCAGGAAGACATCTGCGCCTTTTAAGTCTCACACTAGGGATAATAATTTACATAGTGTGTGTTGTAGAATTGCCACAAAATTCGCAGTCTGGATCTTCAAGGGAACAAAGCAAAACTTCAATTTCCAACTATACCAAAGTCAGAATGATTTAACGCAACATGTCTCTCCAATTACAGAGAAAGAAAAACACATTTTTTTCTTCATGTCATTCATAATCAAAAGAGATATATTCCCGAGATAGGCAAAATGCCTACCATTGTACTGTGTGCTTTCTTGCCCTCTCCGTTTCCTTTTGGAATACCACCCAAAATTCCTGGTGAACTTTATTATTTTCATAACAATGTGTGTTTCTCCTGAGTTGGAAACCCTGGTGAAGTAAACAGCACACCGAAAACTGCACTTACACTGCCAACAGACCAGCTACTCTAAACTAAATACAGCATACATGATGTAAAAGAAAAGGTGTATTGCCTATGTAAATGCTTCCTTTCTTGCCCAAGGTTCTTCCATAGCTCACACTTTATGGTCACATTTTTTCCCCTCATTAAAAAATACTAATAAAAAAAAAAAGACATACGAGAAAAAAAAAAAGGAGACTATATTGCAAATACATAAAAAATTAAATAAAAAATAAATAAAATATGCTATTTTAAAAAACCATGTAATATGTATGTATATATATGTGTGTGTATATATATATATATATATATATATATACACACACACACACACACACACACACAAATAAAAAAAAAAAATTTTCAAATAATAAAAAGATACATTTCAAGTTACATCTATACAATGTATATATGTATATTATCTATATAATGTATAGATATTACACTAAAACAATTACAAATTCTTATATTTAATGTCCCTGCATTGGTTGCAGTTTCTGATGTAATTTTTGCCAAATAAGGTGATTCATTGCTGATTGATTGCTGAGCTAAATCCCACAAGTTATGCCTTATAGTGCCAGCAGGAGTTTCTGGGTGTTACAGCTCAAGATACAGCTTTCTATTACAGAAAGCAGTGTACTGCTTACTTCACGTACAGTGATATTTCTGGAGTCAAAGGGTAAACACTGCAGGTTGAAAGGGAAAGGTAGAATGGATGGGGTTTAAGAGCAAATAGACAAATAAATTGCATGAGGCATGTGTAGGTTGCTTTGATCGTCCGTTTCTACATTTGCTGGATTTCCAGCGTTTGCAGTGATCTCTGCACACACCAGGAAGAGGGCAATGCGACAATCATGAAGTGACTTAGCTCACTAGGGCGCTCATTCTATTCAATGGAGCCTAAAACTACCCCATAAAACCCAGCCCTCCAGTTGTTTATGTAGTGAAGGAATTCCATTCTGTCTAGAAAAATAAAGTTAAAAACATAAGAGGGGCATATGGAAATCCCTGTGTACAAATTGGCTCCCCGTGTGTAGTAATGCTGATGTACGAATTCATGTAAAACCAGTTTCATAATTAACAGAAGTCAATGGGAATGACATCCCCTCTCAGAAGGAGGTAGGTTGGGATTTAATTTTTAAAAATATATATATAAGCATTTGCCCTTGACTCTACTTTCAAGCCACCCATCAAGTGACCGCTAACCTCGACTCAAGAGGGCCCTTGTATCCTGGTCCTGTGACCGAGCCATAGCGTTCACTGTTGCAATTTTATTTTTCTTCCGCACATTTTGTGGATGAATTAACCACGTTAAAAATAAACATATCGGTTTCCCTTTTCTTAAAATAGCTTTTCCTCTTGGTTTTTTATCATTTTTGTTGAAGGTTGTTGTTGAATAGCCTATGTAATAATATATAGGCTATTTGAATAATATTTCCGTGAGCTGATAACCTTCTATTTCCAGGTGGAAAAAGAAAAATATTAATATTTGGAATAACTAAACATTAACATATACTATGTATATGTTGAAATTACAAAATTTTATTTGGCAATAAACTTTTAGCAGGAGAAATCAAAACATGATTTACCTTAAAGAGAGGCAATTTCTATAAAAATGTGTAATTTGGCATTTTTTATCTTTGTCAGTAACCAAATTATGAACATTGCTGCTTTATCTTTAAAACCCATTATTCAATTGGCAAATTAGGTTATGGACATTCAATTGTAATAAAAAAATAAAAAAAAGAGTAAAATAAAATTCTGAATAATAACGTCATTAGATTCTAGATTTTCCCAGTGTCAAAAGGGCTCTCCCCTGCACTGGGGAATACATTGCTGCTGCAGTAAACAATCTATTGTGGGCAGCTGTTTGGGGCCCTGCTAATAATTGGTGCATATTCCAACTAGCAGAATCCCACTAACACGCAGATCCCACGCCGCAGTGATCTCCATATTAATATGTAAAACTAATCTCTGCACCACCAGAATGGAGGAGAGGTGGCAGTGTTCTATATTTTTCTGGCACTTAAAAGGTTAAATTATACATGCGTAGGTAAAACAAACTCTTCTTGGCAGGACCATCTAACCATGAGCACATGTTTTAAAATACAGGATCTGGCAAAACCATAGAGCACAATCAAAAAGTAAAAAGTAATACTATTTTTTTTTTTTTCTTTAATGTATGTTTAAAAGGAAAAAAAATGAATAATTAGCTCTGAAGCGTTGTGACCCTAATCTTCCTGGAGCTTTGCCAAGGTCTACACTGGACAGAATCTAATAACAACCGGCAATTAAAGGGAGAGCTTGTGAATGCTGAGATTTTTGGGGGGATTTGGTGATGATTGAAATGTATCCTAATAATAAAAATCAGAACAAGAGATCTTGCAATTTCAATTCTCACACTGCCCTGAACATTCTACCTCTCCGAATAGCAAGAATCTGCACTAGCAAAGCACAGCAAGAGCTTCTCTGTAAATGAAAATATCCCCCCAGCTCCACATATGCTGCAGTCAAAAGCACTAACCAGCTTAAATGTCAAACGCATCATGTTACATAGCTATATAAACTTACATAGGACAGTAGATTAACATCAGCCTCAATTCATGCTATATTAAAACGATAAAGATACCCATCCTATATTTACACTTAGATAATCCACAAGAAGGCAAACCCTTGTGAACTGTGTAACGGGAGTCTAATAGGTCTTGTAAAAGGAAACATACATCCCTTGTTTAATCAAATCATGGCATTTCAGCATCACACCAATAATATACACAGTTTGCCAACAAGGGACCTGCAATCCGTAAAGTACGATTAAAGCGTGTTCTACCAACGGAATTAGGGTAAAGTACCATATCAAGCTACAGTCTAACCAATGAGAGCAATAAGATGGTTCATGTATTTAAGGGAAGAAAAAAGTTTTGGTTCAAACTGTTTCAGAGAGGTCAGGAAAGAAATGATCAATGCTTTTCATAAAAGAGAAATAGAACATTACAGGCAAATATTAACAGCAAATACAAGGACATCAGAACATATTTCAGATCATTGTTATTTTTTATGAGGCAGATTTAAACATCTGGCGTATCCACACACTACACAACACTGGCTGGCATGTAGTTGTTCCTATGCACAGTGATACATACACTAGCACATAGCTAGCAGTGGGATAACCCCTCTGTTCCTGTGTGTCCAACTTGTCTGGTTACAACTACATGTCTGTTCGTCCACCCATTGTAAAGTGCTGCGGAATTTGACGGCACTCTATAAATATCATAATAATAATAATAATAATGAGCCGGTCCACACCGCAAAATGGACCGTGTGTCCCACTGAACACCTCCATATCTAAAACAAGATTTCAACTGGGTAGTATGTAGAATCACATGGGGAACAACATGGAAGATTAGTCTTGCACTGTCACAACATGGAAATATTATGTACATATGGAATCTTTGACTTTGTGTTGAAAAAAACGGATCCCCTTAAAATTTGTAGATTTGTATGAGGTTTTTCTATTTTTTGGTTGCCGTAAAACCAATGGTTGAATCTGACATTTTAAAAGCACTCTCTAATACTACCTTTATTACCACGATCATCTCCCCAGGAATTTTCCACTCGCCATTTCTCATACTCTCCTTCTTGATCACCCTGCAAATGAATAAAGTATAAAATTAAAAATATTTCACAAGTAAAAAATAAAACAAAAAGTTCACAATACTGAATAAATGTTGCTTTCAAGTTCTTCAGAATAACGTGTTGTGTGTGTAGACCAACCGTACAGCAAAATTTATAAACTGTAACAGATATGAGTACACTAATAAATGCTCTAATAAAAAACATAAAACAAAACATAGCAGATATCTATCTATACATTGTGCTACCAATACTGCTAGCAATGTTTAGATGTTCTTAAAAATCTATTTTAAAAGTTAGTTACTCCACTCCGTAGCCTTATATGCCAAGAATTGAATAACAGAGGAAAGCAGAAGAACCCTCCAACAGACGGTTCTCCTGCTCTCCGGCATATCAACTAAGGCCATTCTCTGAAGTTACAGTGAATACACTGCTAGCGATTGTGTCTCACACTTGATCGAGAATATAAGAGCACAGTGACAGAAGTCACTAAGTTCTTATTGTGATATGCAGGCAATAAAGAGATCAAACGTAAGCATTCCATGAGAAAAACAATTTATGTAGTAAAGTGGGTTATATAGCAATAGTAACACTTTTTTTTTTATCCACAAAGCTCAACCTTTCGCACATCCCAGTAATTAGCAATTGTACTTTTTCTAAAAGAAACAGATTACCTTTTTCAGTCTAAATGGCAATAAGATCTGTCTTAGATCTATAACCTATTATCAATAATGTTTATATTAATAATTGTTAATCAGTATATCCTGCATTTCAAAACCAAATAAATCATTCAAGTTCTTTTTTTAATCTCATCTATATTCAGACATCCCAACCTTCAAAAACTCATTTTTAGGTAGGTGGCCACCTCATTTCAGGGAGGTGGCTTCACCAGCTACTGTCTCCCCCTCCTCCAGGCAATTTTAGGAGGGGCACTGGTATTGGGTCATAGTGGGTGATAGGGAATGCAGTGGAGGGTATGGGCCGTAATTGGGGGGGGGGGGGGGGGGGGGAGTGGGGGGTGTTAGGAAATGTAGTGCAGGATGAGATCTGCAGTAAGGGACTTAGGGACTGAAGTGGATGGCTGCAATTGGGGGAAGGGGTAAGACTGGTTGAAAGATAAATCTCAATTTGTTATTAAACACCACTCCATGATTACAGAGTATGTTCAATACAGTGTGCTTTAACGGTTCTTCAATTGGCATAAGGCATAAATACTTAACATATAACATTTTATAAATGTAATATTTAGCAATATTTCTATATACTCAAGACGTCATTAGTCTGTAATGTGTGTGATATCCGATGCCAGGTGAATTTAAGTAGATATTTTAATTTACATTTTAACATGTGAATTAGACAACTACAATGTAGATTCTATGTGCCACTGAACTCCAAGGAATGTTATAGTTTGCACAGTAACTTTTAGAAGGCACTAACTGCCTGAACTTAGAAAATTGACCCACACAGGACCCCAAGACAGGAAGAACATGTTACAGGATAAATTGTCCCCTTTAAGTTTTTGCAGCTGCTAATTAACTGCCCTTTGATGTTATTAGGCAATGTTCCAAGCTAAAAAGGCAGAATCACAAGTTAATCCTATACCACCAGAACAGGCAAGATTTCAATAACGCTCAAATACAGCTGTGGGTTTCAAGGCCGTCGCCGACCCTAATCGGACAACGCAAATTCCAAGCTTTTCATTGTTACATTTTCCCTCATTTAAGCCAGATAAGAACCTCAGCAAAAAAAAAACCCCACAAATTCTGAAATTATCATGGGGATAAAAATCCAAACCAGGAGGTCAGAGCACATTATTTGAATTTAATGAACCAAACTCCCAAGGCCTTGGCAGTACAAAACAATCATTAGGTCAGTATTTCGTAAGACAATTTTAGGGATCATTTCTTGTTGCTCACAGATTGTTGAGTAAATAGGGGCCTGAATGCCAGACAAGGCTCTCTGGAGGGAGTCACCGGGGTAAGCAGCTGGAGCAGTTGAGCTGCTTAGAATTAAAAATAAAATAAATATAAAGAAAGAAAGATAGAGGGTCGCAGGACTGGGATTAGTAAGAGCAACAAAGAAAAAAAACGTAGTCAGGTTCAAGAGAGAAATAACAAGCTTTTTATTCTGTATTGTCTGGACAAAACGACAATGCCTTAAGATAGGACGTACCAATTCAACACAGAGTTTAAAAGTATAGCACACCTTTTACTAGTGATGTTATATGCTGAACCCACCTGAGGTTCCCTATGTGGAGCTATTTATTGGAGCCTCTCGAGGGGTGAAAGGGTTAAAAACTGAATTTGTGTAGAGAGAATTATTTTCTTTTCAGTGAGATACAGTGTCTGTCTATGGGACTGTTCTTTTGCCATTTGTGTTAGGTACTTGCCCGGTCTACCAGGCGCAAGAGAAGCACAGAAGTGGCTACAGCTACTGCTGCAACAAAACCCATCAAAGGTACATACACAAAATAGCCGAGACACTTCACATAAAAAGAAAAAAAAGGCACTCTTTTTTAAATAAAAGCATTTACATTTTTCATTAAAATGTTTAAATTTCTAATAGAAATTCAACTTTCAATTTAGGTACACACAAAAACATTAGTCGAAAAGCAGGCTGAGCAGTAATATTTAAAATGCTGAAATTGATGGAAAATTCAAATGTTGCACAACCCCCCACCCACATTTATTTTTGGCAGAATTATAATAAGAACGAAAGAAGTTGAACAAACTAAGTAATACAGGGACAAAAAGACTACAAAAAGAAATCTGAACTGGTGCTCTAGAGAAATTGTGAATGGCCTATGGAAAAACAATGCATTGCCATCAGATAGAAAAGGGGACTATGAGACAAAAAAAAAAGTGGCTTCAGATCCACTTTCATGCAAGAGATGTTCAGTGCCATCTTGGGTGGTGAGCGAGGAGAAGGTCTATCAAATAAAATACTAATATCTTTGTTCTGTACACAGTATATTAAAGGGACACTATAGTCACCAGAACAACTACAGCTTATTGAATTTGTTCTGGTGAGTAGAATCATTACCTTCAGGCTTTTTGCTGTAAACACTGTCTTTTCAGAGAAAATGCAGTGTTTACATTACAGCCTAGTGGCCACTTCACTGGCCACTCCTCAGATGGCTGTTAGAGATCCTTCCTGGGTCATGGCTGCCTAAAATGCATCCAAACATTCAGTATCTCCTCCCTCTGCATGCAGACACTGAACTTTCCTCATAGAGATTCATTGGTTCAATTCATCTCTATGAGGAGATGCGGATTGGCCAGGGCTGTGTTTGAACCATGCTGGCTCTGCCACTGATCTGCCTTCTTGTTAGTCTCAGCCAATCCTATGGGGAAGCAATGTGATTGGATCAAACTATCACTTCTGATGATGTCAGCAGACTGTTTTGATTTCAGGCAAACAGCATGCAGAGTTACAGCTTCTGGCTTGGATACAGTAAGATTTTGCTATATTTATGGAGGCATGAGGGGCCCAAGGTGGCTAGATGGGGGTGTTAACACTATAGGGTCAGGAATACATGTTTGTGATCCTGACTCTATAGTGATCCTTTAAGGTATAGATGGACACATCTATACACAATTATTGGGTCAAGTTTGCAAATTTTCTATTGTTCCTCAAGTTTTTCTTAGAGGTACAAAATTATTACTTTTTTTTTTTACTGACAGGTTTTAAAAAGAAGTACATTTAGAAACCTGTAACATAGGAATAAGATTCGCATGACAGATAAACCTATGGTAAACAAACTGTTGAATGTAATTACAGATGCAGGAGTGGTAGTTTAGAGACAGTAAATATTCAACATAGTTTGTGAAATATTTATGGATTACCTTGGACCTTACAGTCAAATTAATTAATCTAAATGTGTGTAAAAAAATCTTGGTTCTAGATTATAAACAACGTGTTTTTTAATACAAGCAGCTGAAAGTAAGTGACATGATTTGAGTAATTTTTAGGCCATACACTAATTAGTGGAGTTTAGAATACTAAATTTTACTTTGGGGTAGCAGGAAGCAGTGTTAAAAACATTAATACATTCGTACAAAATCTCAGTTTTACCTTCTCTGTGACTGCAGTGAGAGCCATGGCGTGGGTCATTAGCGAATCGCCAAAAATTACCCTCTCTGCTTTGTTCATGTTCTTGACAGATAAGCCGAACACCAGTTCATGGTCAAAACTGAAATAGGACAACAAAAACAAAAATTAAGCCCATAAATTCAAATATACGAGGAATTACCTCCTTTTCCCAATTTAGCCCTATCTCTTGCTAAATCCTCTAGTACTGGATTAAACATATTTATCAGCTTCAGACGTATTTGTAACATTCAACCAGCCTCATCTCTCAATCATTTCTAATCTTCTGTAAACCCAACAATTATTATTTATAAAGCGCTAACAAATTCTGCAGCGCTGTACAACAAGTGGACTAGCAAACAAGTAGTTGCAACAAGACAAGTTGGACGTACAGAAAGAGAAGGTGCAGAGGGCCCTGCTCAAATGAACATTATAAGGGGAGTAGGGTAAATCAATTCACAAATGCTTTTCATAATTTACTGTTTATTATTCTCATTGTTGGCTTGCCTATTATCACTAATGTTTGTCAAGGGTCTTTACTAAGAGCATTATGTGTTAAGGTCTATCATATCACATGCTAACAATAAAAAGCACTCCTTCGATTACCCCGACTTACATATTCATATCGTTGATGCCTAGCTTTCCATGGAAATGTTTACCAACATCACAGCCAAACCACACCGCCTACAAGATTGGGAAAAAAAAATTGTTATTAAGCATTCCAGAAATGTGCACATGTATGAAATCACAGACAGTTTAAGGAGATATGAATTTTATTGTCAGATGATCAGCACACATTATGAGAACAATCTAAAAACAAAGTTTGTTTTGTGTCCTAGAGAAGAGCACAAGGAACAATAGTAATAATTCCACTGACACTCCAGGCTGCAAGTATCTCTAATTCGTAATGTATTATAAGATGTGAATAGAAGAACGTTATATATGCAGCCTATACAATGTATGCAGTTCTCATATTGGATTAGAGGAACGGCTGAATACGCTGACCATGAAAGCAGACCGTGTAATGTGACAGTCACACACAGGTTTGTGAATGGGCTGAGCACAGCATTCTCCTGAGCTGTCAAACTTAAATGTGAGGAGTGGATGTTTGGGCTTGCTCAGAGACAGAAAGGACATGTAGGAATACACATATGCCCTTTCTCTGTATGAAGTCAAATCAGTGTACTAATGAGCAATAGTGCAAGGTCAAAGACAGACAAAGAGCCTGTTTGCCCCATAAACTTTACACTGTATATCACTGTGAATGTCCTGTTATGGTTTTCAGGTGTGTAGAGTTGTCTACAAAAATCAGAGAATAAGCAAACAGAGAGGGAAACACCGCGTTCAAACCCCTGGACTTTAAAAGAACACCGCAAGCAATATAAGCACTAGAGCGTGCTGTACTGCTTATACTTTCAGGAATCACATGGCACCATCCCAGGGTAAAGAGCCAAAATGTTTTATTTTTGTAATTAACGTTTCAGTGAGATTTTATGCCAGCATACAAGAGAGATTAAAATAATGTTTTTGAATAGTCTGATGCTTACCCAAGTGTCCACAGTGGCTCCAGTCTCGTCAATATAATTAAAGTAATCATTCTCATTCAGAATTTGTACAATATGAATTATTACATTTCATTGACTGTCTGACAGGGTCAACTGACATCGCAAATGCATATAATAAAAAATAACATAAAATGGATACAGCTAAAGTAGAATGAGAACTTTCACTTTTAAGAGGAGCAGAAGTGTTGTGGGCACCAAGTTAAGTGTCCAACCATTCAAAAACAGTTTGACTCGAAGCCTGGGATGGTGCTCCTTAAACCATAAACTGTACAGCAGGCTATAAGTGTCATTGTGCTTAGAGTTTCTCTTTAAAGCGGCTCTATCTGGGGACTTTGCATAAATTGCCAAGACTCCAGGCTGTTGGGTTGTCAGATTTCCACAAGGTGCAAAGAAAGGCGGGTCATACTTACCTGAACTTGTCCCTTGCGGCCACCAGCATGCTCTTCCTGTTTGTCCTCTTCAGCTGCCAGATGCCCACATCAATTTTGTACTTTCGCATATGTGTGAGTGTACAACACCGAGATCTATGGAGGGTCCTTTGAGATACTCCACAGACTAAGCCTTTCCCTCCATTTTTTACTAGTGACTGCTGGGGGCTTAACAAAAGGTAGCTGTGCCTTATTGTAAAGCACAGGAAAAATACTAAGACAAAAGTAGTCCCTTCGACTGGGTTGAAATTTCAATGTGAGAATTTAATTTTTATACTTCGATATGAAATACTCATTTTGTAGGGGGGGTTTACAGTGCCGCTTAAGGATGTTAAAGGTAAACCGAGTAATGAAAAGGATATATTGATACTATGAATTGAGTCAAGTTGGATATCGACATTGAGCAACATGATGGCAAATGCAAGGCATAGTTTAAATCCCTTCACTAGGCGTATTGATCACAGATTTGTTTCTTTATTTCAATCTCTGGTCTGCTTACTTACTTACTTACACGGTCAC
Source organism: Pelobates fuscus (assembly GCF_036172605.1). Taxonomy (NCBI): domain Eukaryota; kingdom Metazoa; phylum Chordata; class Amphibia; order Anura; family Pelobatidae; genus Pelobates; species Pelobates fuscus. Next base: position 89,529,474 of record NC_086317.1, on the reverse strand, counting down.
AAGCGGAAATAATGATGTAATGATTACAAAAGCAAAACCATTACAACAAGCACGGGGAATGACAATATTTAACCAGAATGCTAAACACACGGGGATTAGTAGAGATTATACAGTTTAGATCCTTAAAGTGAAATTTGTCATAAAGAAAAATGCCTTCGCATACACGGTTGGATCATGCAGGCAAGTGACATAGAAAATACACAACTTGGGTTTGTTTGGTTTATAGGCTCAGTATTATACAACATTCTCGGTCATATCAACTACATATGATGCACAAAACAAGTGCATGTGATGAAGGTTCTGAACTCAACCATATGGAGAAATTGACATATGCTTAACCCCTTAAGGACTAGGCATTAGACACTGCTTTCATCACAATCTGGTTTCTAAATAACTTACGCCCGCATAGAATATCCTGTTTATCTAGCTCTGGCTGCTCCACGAAGACATGCTGTCATTTATTGAATGATTCATTCATTCTACGTTTGAAGAGGGTCTTTTAAAGGGCACACTAGGCAATGTAACCACAACAGCTCACTGAAAAGGCTGTGTTACCTAGAGTGACTTGGCATTGTTCCCCCATCCAACTTGGACTGTACTCATTGGCTAAAGTTATGGGCTATCAAGTCTTTAACATTCAACCAATGTTATCCAAGTTAATGGCAAAAAAGGTTTACAGTGCCGTTTTAATCTACAAACTGTCAAATTGTAACTATAAATTACACTCAACAGGTGGACATAAACAGAGGAAATCCATTTCAGACCTGTGACATACATGTAGTTCGTTGTGCATCCTACAGACCAATAAGCCAGCTTCAAATGAAGTTCTCCTAATATATACTACATTTTCTAGCAGTTCCAACAGCACACTGTATGGAATATCGGTAATAAGTGAAAGACTGACCCCTAAATAGACTTGACTCTACAAATGTATTTACCCTTGCTGCAAGCTTTGATGGTTTTGGGGTGGGACTTACCTCTCCATCTTTAATTGACAAAGCAGCCATCTTTTTTAGAGTTTCAATAGGCTGGTTATTGTATGTGGTTTTCCGTCCTTCCACCATATTTCCCAGGTATTGCACAGTGTACAATTTTCCAAAGGCATTCTGTGGTCTGGGATCGTTCACAAGGCAAACCTGCAAGGAAATAATTAACTGTTATAATCAACCTCAGCCTCAGCAACCCCGAGTACAGAACTGTATATAACATATACATGCTGAGGTGTGCACCTTTATTATGTATACCCCTGCTTTGGATAAAAAAACAACAACAACAAAAATAAACTCCAAAAACAAAACATAAAAAGAAACAAAGCTCTAGAAAATTGACTTTTTTCCCCACACAGCAAAACACTTTTCTGTTCAGGTTTTTTTTTTGTCAATATTGAAGTCATGACCAGCTTCACTGGATAGGCTTAAGTGGTGTATACTTGCTTAAAAGGATACTCCGAACCCCTGAAGCACTTTAGCTTGCGGAGATGCTTTGTGTGTGAAGAGTGTGTCCTATTTTTTAAATTTTACAGAAAGAGCAGATTTCAATATATATATAATATAAGACGAGGCCCCTAATTTTACCCCAAAAAACTGGGAAAAATTATTGACTCGAGTATAAGACTAGGGTGGGAAACGCAGCAGCTACTGGTAAATTTCTAAATAAAATTAGATCCTAAAAAAATTATATTAATTGAATATTTATTTACAGTGTGTGTATATAATGAATGCAGCGTGTGTGTATATAATGAATGCAGCGTGTGTGTATATAATGAGTGCAGCGTGTGTGTGTATGAGTGCAGCGTGTGTGTATATAATGAGTGCAGCGTGTGTGTATATAATGAGTGCAGCGTGTGTGTGTATGAGTGCAGCGTGTGTGTGTATGAGTGCAGCGTGTGTGTGTATGAGTGCAGCGTGTGTGTGTATGAGTGCAGCGTGTGTGTGTATGAGTGCAGCGTGTGTGTGTATGAGTGCAGCGTGTGTGTGTATGAGTGCAGCGTGTGTGTGTATGAGTGCAGCGTGTGTGTGTATGAGTGCAGCGTGTGTGTGTATGAGTGCAGCGTGTGTGTGTATGAGTGCAGCGTGTGTGTGTGTATGAGTGCAGCGTGTGTGTGTGTATGAGTGCAGCGTGTGTGTGTGTATGAGTGCAGCGTGTGTGTGTGTATGAGTGCAGCGTGTGTGTGTGTATGAGTGCAGCGTGTGTGTGTGTATGAGTGCAGCGTGTGTGTGTGTATGAGTGCAGCGTGTGTGTGTGTATGAGTGCAGCGTGTGTGTGTGTATGAGTGCAGCGTGTGTGTGTGTATGAGTGCAGCGTGTGTGTGTGTATGAGTGCAGCGTGTGTGTGTGTATGAGTGCAGCGTGTGTGTGTGTATGAGTGCAGCGTGTGTGTGTGTATGAGTGCAGCGTGTGTGTGTGTATGAGTGCAGCGTGTGTGTGTGTATGAGTGCAGCGTGTGTGTGTGTATGAGTGCAGCGTGTGTGTGTGTATGAGTGCAGCGTGTGTGTGTGTATGAGTGCAGCGTGTGTGTGTGTATGAGTGCAGCGTGTGTGTGTATGAGTGCAGCGTGTGTGTGTGTATGAGTGCAGCGTGTGTGTGTATGAGTGCAGCGTGTGTGTGTATGAGTGCAGCGTGTGTGTGTATGAGTGCAGCGTGTGTGTGTATGAGTGCAGCGTGTGTGTGTATGAGTGCAGCGTGTGTGTGTATGAGTGCAGCGTGTGTGTGTATGAGTGCAGCGTGTGTGTGTGTATGAGTGCAGCGTGTGTGTGTATGAGTGCAGCGTGTGTGTGTATGAGTGCAGCGTGTGTGTGTATGAGTGCAGCGTGTGTGATCAGTGTGTATGTATGTGTGCAGTGTTGTGTATGAGTATGTGTGCAGTGTGTGTGTGTGTGTGTGTGTGTGTGTGTTGCAGAGCCTTTGTGGGGGGGTGGGCAATTTTATTATTATTATTTTTAATTATTTTAATATTTTATTTTATTATTTATTTTATTTTATTGTATTATTATTTTTTATTATTTTAATATTTTTTATGGTTATTTTTTATTATTTTATTTTATTTGTAATATTTTTTTTTTTACTTATTAATATTTTATTATTTCGATTTTTTTTTTTTCGTCCCCCCCTCCCTGCTTGATACATGGCAGGGAGGGGGGCTCTCCTTCCCTGGTGGTCCAGCATTGGCAGTTCAGTGGGGGGGGCTGTGGGGGCTGCAGAGAGCGTTACTTACCTCTCCTGCAGCTCCTGTCAGCTCTCTCCTCCTCCGCGCCGTCCGTTCAGCACCTCGGTCAGCTCCCACTGTAAGTCTCGCGAGAGCCGCGGCTCTCGCGAGACTTACAGTGGGAGCTGACAGAAGAGCTGACCGGACGGCGCGGAGGAGAAGAGAGCTGACAGGAGCTGCAGGAGAAGCAAGTAACGCTCTCTGCAGCCCCCACAGCCCCAGTCTGTAATATGGCAATGCAAATTGCCATAATACAGACTATTGACTCGAGTATAAGCCGAGTTGGGGTTTTTCAGCACAAAAAATGTGCTGAAAAACTCGGCTTATACTCGAGTATATACGGTAAATTGGAACTTTTACAAATTATTACACTCCCCAACACTGGCTTTCGAGCAGGCAACTGGTCCGGTTACTTCCTTATATTTTAGTTCAGTGGAGGTGGAGGTAATTGCTCAAAGTACCTACTTTGATTAAGATTGTTTTAAGTGTCCTTATAAATGGGGTCTTTTACCAATGTCAGTGTACAAGTCCACAGACAGTACATTAATTAAGAAGGATATTTCAGGACACATAACAATATAGTTACAATATAGCAAATCTTGAGCACAATTAGTAATTTTATGTATTAAATTATAGGAAGCACAACATTACAACATTAGGACACAACTTACCCATTTAGGGATGTGCATGGGTAAAAAAATTCAGTTCGCTTCGGAAATTAAGGCAAGTAAAAAAAAAAAAATCTGATTTGGCAATTCGGACCAATGGCATTCGGTTCAGTTGGGCAATTTAGAACTGCCGAACGTCGTCACTCCGGAACTTCGTAAGCATCCGAATTGCATGAAACTCATACGAATGTACATTCGAAACAAAACGAATTGCACATGTCTATCTCATTTCATTTGACAGGGAATAGTGAAACCGGATTGGGAAAGCAAGCATTTAATTGCAGAAAAGGAATTTGCTTATTGGTCAAGATTCCTGTCATCATTCACGTTCTTTTCCCTCCCTCTCTCGTTTTGTCACTTTTCAGAAATCCAAATCACTTCGTCACTTTGGAGCTTCCAAACTTCGGACATAAGCATCCGAACGGCATGAAATTCATACAAATGTACAATGTTTCGGAACTAAACGAATTGTGCATGTTTAATGGAAAGCCTTTACTAGAACTGACCATGTCGAAAAATAGTCCATCTCATTTTGTAATGAACTTCTCTTCCTCAAATACTATAAGAAGTAAGCTATACTGCAGTGGAGGCTTCTCTAGAGGGGCACCCCAGATTATTAGGGTTTGTATTTTAAGCAGTTGTATGTAAACTACATTTAAAGCAGGCAGTGTGCCTTTAACACTGGTTTTCATGTTGCATTTTGTGTGTACTGTGTGTAAAAATAAAAAATATATCAGACAGGTGGGCTTTAAAATACAACTGCCTTTGACCTTGCCAAAGCAGTTTTACTCTACTAAAAAAATAAACACATTTGCAAACACCATTAACATTTTGGAGAAAGGAATGGAATGCAGAAAGGAATGCCAATATGTAGATTTTCAATGCAGTACAACAGACATTTAGTTCTGTTTCCTTCGCAACAATGCCACACCATTTAAATTGAAAGACATCAAAATGTATAGAGCATGTTTCGTGACAAACCTGTAGGACTTTTCATGGGTCAGAGCGATGGACTTACAAGATAGACTGTTGAACAAACAGCTGAATGGGAAGTGACTGGGTGGGTGGAATGTTTTTTTAATCTGGTAAGCAGGAAGACTGATTAAATTTACAAAAACCGGAAAGGGGAACTGGATGGATAGATATAAGGAAGTTTCTTCTCTCTTTTAAACTCTTACCAAATGTCAGTTATAGGAAGGATGCTATCTGGATAGATACAAATGTGCGTCAATCAATGGATTACATCTTAAATTGCATTTAGATTTTTGATCCTGCTATAGGAGCAACGGAATATTTACCAGCTAAATGGTGTTTTAAACTGTAAACAAGAAAACATTTAGGGAAGCAACAATCAAAATATATTTAGCATGCAATTAAAAGGAGACATGTTGTAGATACAAGCGGCAGCATACAGCACATCGTGTGACATGTGTGGCAGGCAGATTGGTGTGGATTCATCCTGTAACAAACTGTAACAGGTATCTGTGCCACATGACAAGTGCAGGAAGGTGGCAAAATAATGAGAAAGCGTGTTGGTCTAGATCTGTACTCTCATCCATATCATAAAACAAGGCACAGAGTAGATCGGGAGTAAACCTTTGCTGTATAATGCAGTTTCTACCGTAAGTGGCAATGCATGCTGGGGAAATCTAGGACCAGGTAAGCAGGAAGACTGAGGAAGAGACTAATTTTGCTGCAGATGACTGCAGCTCCTATCAGTGTCACATGACAAATGTTAAAGGTAGGCAGACCTCATCTTGTACCTGTAACATGTAGTGTGTTGGAGTGCTGGCCAGTTAGCATCTCCTCATAGAGATGCATTGAATCAGTGCATCTCTATGAGGAACATTCAGGGTCTGCATGCAGAGGGTGGAGACGCTAAGTGGCAGTGCTGCACAGTGTGTGTTTCGTGTGCAGCACTGCCCCAGGAAGCACCTCTAGTAGCCATCTGAGCAGTGGCCAGATGAGGTATCCCTAGGCTGTAATGTAAACACTGCATTTTCTCTGAAAAACCTATGTTTACACGAAATTGCTTGCAGGGAATGATTATACTCAACAGAACAAATACAATAAGCGGTCATTTATCTGGTGACTTTAGTGCCCCTTTAAGTTTTTACTATTGGCCTGTGACTATCTAGAACGTTCTTTCAATGTTGTGCCCTTACCCCCAATTTTTTAACAATAAGTTTACTTTGTTATTTTGTTGCGTTGGTTCTATAATGCACAAAGAGACGGCTGATCCTCCAGAGACACATATTTGATTGCATTCACACACTGATATTAAACAGACAACTTTTTGAAACTGCAAACTGAAGGATTTTTCTCTCTCTCTTAATCACTATCAAAAACAACAATAAAGATATTGCGTGGGAAAGAGATAACCATGTCTACAGCAGTTGATTCCTAGAAATTTCAACCCTGGATGCTTCAGCTGAACCCACCCATCACATATTGTTTGAATAAGTTAAACTTTGAAATCACCAGAAAATGACATTAAAAGATATATACATCTAACATGTAGGCATCTCTCCACAGGATATTGTTTGAGAACAATGTACAGATGGAAATGGATGTTCTTTAAAGTGACAACAAGCCATATTAGTTCTAACAATGCCACATGTAAGCAACATCAGCTCCTGTTAGCTAGGATTCTCTAACTCAGCATAAGCCACAATATATGGATCAATCATACCTACATAGATTCATAATTCTTGTGGTTCGTTAATTAGGAAACATTCAATAATAGGTCAAAAAAAAAAAAAATCACAAATCTATATTTCACCCATATTGCCAGGCATATTGCCAATTAAAAATAAAATTAAAAGTACTGTTAGTGAGGCTAGTGGAACCAACTTGCCTTGTCTTCCATGTTGTAAATGGGTTTAACATGCTCCCTGTAGAATTCCTGGGGGGTCACTGGTCCAATCTTGTGAAAGATCTTCTCCTTGTCTCGAAACTCCCAAGTGAACGTGTCTGGAGGACTTCCTAAGCAGACACTAACAACTCTGTACACCTGGTAATGAAATGAATTAAAACAGCCATAAATATACACATTTGGAGCAAATTCACCTAGTTTATATCTTTAAAGGATCACTATAGTGTTAGGAAAACAAAACAGTTTTCCTGACACTATAGTGCCCCCCCAATCAGGGGCCCACTCCCATGGCGCTGAAGGGGTTAAAAGCCATTCAGCAGCTTACCTTATTCCAGGGCCGGGCTCCACCGCCAACGTCAGCGGAGCCGAATGTGCATGCGCAGCAAGTGCTTTCCTATGGACGCTCTGCGTGATGGAGGCATAATATGCCGACAGCATCGCAGATGCGCCTCTAGTGGCTGTCCGGAAGACCTAGAGCCACTAGAGGCTGGATTAACCCTGCTATGTAAACTGCTATGAAACTGCTATGTTTGCATCTGAAGGGTTAAAACCTGAGGGACCTGGCACCCAGACCACTTCATTGAGCTGAAGTGGTCTGGGTGACTATAGTATCCCTTTAATGTTTTCGAACAAGCTTCTCTGTCTGAGTAAGCAAGCTTTTTTTTTTTTTTTTTTTTTTTTTTTTTTTTAACTGGTTCTGGTACCTCTGAGATTTAGATTTTTGCTTCTCAGAATTTGCTGTAATAGTTTTGGAGATATCAAAGATGGCATACTTTGTGTGTTAGGTTTCATAAATATCCACTTATCCTGGGTTCATCTCCCTGTGTGTGTTCATGTCTAACCCCCAAGTTTTATCACCAAACAACTGCATGAGATTGTGGTTCAAAATCCAATAAAAAGTACAATATTTCCAGGAACAACGCCAAAACCTCATCTCTCTCCCAGTCTCAGGATTCAAATTGGGATTCTAAACACCCACAAATAAAATAAAAATCCAAAGGAGTCCTACTAGGCTACTACCATTAAAGAGTAAGTAACTTGTACTGTTCTAAATATTTACATAATAAGCTTTATATATGCTTGATTGTGATTTCACTTGTGTTTTAAATTTAGACATTTAATCATGTGCTTACACGTGTCTGCAGACTACAAAGAGAAGTGCCTTCAGATTGCATTTTATAATTAAACAATGGGGAAACTAACATAATATCACCACCTCATGTAACAGGGGCTGGCAGGGATTGACAAAACACCTTATGTTCGACCATAAATCTTCTGATTTTCTTTACCACTTAAGGTAATTAGGTGTATTCTGATATCGTTTTGCAAGACAGTACCCAACAGAGAAGATGCCAATCTTTCAAAAAGACTCAGGCTGTTCCTGTTAAAGTATAATCTTTGGGCCAATTCTGTAATCCTGCACGGTAGAATGCACACGTAAAACCGAATAAGCAGCAAATATTTTTAACCGAATTAAAATAATGTAATTATAAATGCGTGTGAAAGCCCCTTGATGGGCTATCAGAGATCTAAAGGGGAAGTTAATGCCCTACTGTTTTTGTAAACAGAGTAACAGGGAATGTAAATCCAGATATTGCAGGGTGCATGTGACTAGCTTGAAGCTCTGCAGAACAGGATGCTGGCGATCTGAGATTACAGTCAATAAATATTGTGTTATTAAGGGCACATGGGCAGAGGATGAACTTACTAGACAACAAACTGCTGTTTCTTTCAGCTACAGGCAGCAGATTGGGATCTTGGGAGTGTGTCTAAATTACGCCCTAATCATTTAACATACCTAAAGGCTTTCCTGTAGTATATGAAAACATGTGCAGAGACTAAACATATATAATTGGGTGGCACAGTGCATATAGCCCACATATTATTTGGAATCCACAGACTATGATATGGGCACTCCAAGTGTCAAAACTACTTAATTTAGATTAAGGAGGAATTAATTACTTGCATTAGTCATTACAGTGGTATGTTCCCCCCTTATATCCAGGCAGCTGTTTCCATTTTGCCTAAGAAACATGTTTTCTTTGAGAGTGCATGTACCACAGATTATGTATATATAATATTCCATCTATCAAATAGGGGCACATTCACTGGTATTTACAGTGCAGAAAAACATTTTATTAATACAAAACATACGGATGGAAAGTTTCAGTATCAATGAGATTTTAAATGAATGTTCACATATGCTGTAGCCGCCTTTTATGGATTTTCGTTCATTTTTGATACCTCTGTAATCTAAAACTCTTTCTAGAGGGGAGTACCTTCAGTATTCTATCAGAGTATTCACTTTATGATTGCGTTCCACCCCTCAGCATTTGGTGAATTTGGTACTTGGACCCATTTTTCGAGCTGGTAGGGTGTGAGGTCTATTCACAATGCTTTGCTTTCCATTTTTGGGTTAAACGTGATTGTTCGGTGTATACGTGGTCTGGAAACCAAGTGAGGACTGAAACATTGACCTGTATGTGAAATTTGGAATTTTATTTTGCGTTGTAAAGATCATTAACTGGTCTTTGGGCAATGCTTTAGACTGGAGAAAGGGAGGTTCTCCTAAAAGATTCTCATTCCAGAATTCTGTTAGTCCAAAAAATATATACATATATATCAACAATAGAGAACTGCCAGTTACAAGGTAAAAGCAAGCATAGGGTAGAATGGAAAATATGTTTGTTCGATCTACAATCTTTATGGCAATAGTTATGCAGATTTTCCAAAACGTACTTCTCCCTCCCCCCACCTCTCTGTTGTTAATACAGTAAGAGTTACAGAATAGAACATTATCTCAAAAACCAAGTTAGCTGTGCGATAACTTCAAATCAGTGTACCATGGAGGATGTTTTTGTCTAGATCTGGTGCTCTGGATGAAACGCTCTCCATCTCAAAGGAACAAACCCTGACTGTCCTGTGGCCACGGACCCCAAAGGACATTTTGTCACACTAATACTGCTAAAGATTTATATAACAATCTACTAAAATTTAAAAAAAAAAAAAAAAACAGATTTGGATCTTCATGGAGTATTCATCTCTGACTACTATAGAGCTAAGAGAATTACAGGAGGTTTTAGGGTGAAAAATGCACCCACATTAGGACGTCGAAACTCAAAGTTTTGCACGCGCTGGATGAATATTGCAAATAAATGTTTAGACTGGATGGTCATGGTAGTGGAGGAAGTCAACAAGGAACTTGTACTTGTAAAGCATTCTTTTCAAGAATTTGAAGCATCTAATGCATTCACAATACAATTAATAAAGATGGCATTAATAAATATCAGAATTAACTGATGTGTTTTTTTTTTTGCAGTGCATGTTCATAAAACAGTTGCATGTGAAGGTACCCCAGCGGCAATCCTCCAACGCGTTATAGTCAATTGTTACATAGAGGTACATAATGAAGCTTGCACATTTTTATATTTATGAATAGTTGTACAAACATATCTCAAGGTTTGTTTAGGATCGATAAGTTAGAGCACATATAGCTGAGGTTCCAGAGGTCAAATAACATAATCTTATGATCTGCTTAGCACTACAGTGTGTAGACAATTTTAAGTCATATTGTGTGATGCATTAATAAGACATGGTGAGTTTAACGACTATTATGATTACATTCTAATGCTCTGAAAATATGCTGAACCGGAATAATTAGTAATGTGAGCCCTGTGGCCCATGCATGGTAGTTCAGGGAGACAGACATAGTATATATGGTTAACGGGTAAAATAACTGTGCTGAGTACATTGATTCACTCACAATAAGGCTGCTAGTGATAAGCTCTATTAAAAGGGAACGCAAACATAAACAGAAAGACCTATCACATTTTTTTTTACCACTCGGCTTGTCACGGTGTTTAGATGGGTGGTGCAGAATGACAGTCCTGCTAACCAAAGTGAGTCTCTAAGAGGGCTGCACAGTCAAGTAAGTGTTCCAGCAGGTGAGGGTAGCCGGTGTTGCAGGTACTCTAGGGTGAGTCTCTCTCCCGCTGTGCCGTTCAGCCGATGCCTAGTGTGGGCAGAGTGCAGACTTGCGCCAGTTGCTTGAGCGGGAGAAGCGCTAGGGGTGCGTGGTTCTGTTTCTGGGTGCAGCAGTCGGCTCAATATCCGCGGAGAGGGCTTCTTGTGTGGTCTCCCCACCTGTCCCGGCTCCCAGCGCACTCCCGATAACCTGAGCAGTCAACTCTGCCGAGTGCTGCCGCCCGAGCTCGAGGTCCACCAGTATGTTGCCGTCTCCTGTTTGTAGTAGCGGCGGGGTAGTTCCGCTTGAGTGTTTTGTGGTACGGCGTTGGTCTGGGCCTGTGGTTTGGAGGCTTTTGCCGGATCGTTCTCTTCCCGCCCTCCAGGCCGCACCATTGACCTGCTCAGGTGCTGTGGACTGCTGTGTAGGTACATGTGGGGTTGTGGGTGGCAGGGCCATCTTATTGGTGCCCCCGCGGGCCTTTATTTTGGCCCAGAAGGCAGCGAATATACGTTCGAGCCTCTCCTCCAGAGGGGGCAGCGGGGATGCAGGCTGAGAGTCACACGTGGCGTCCGCCATGATTCTCCCCTCCGGTCTGGCAGTGCAGCTTCGTTCCCACTGGGGTTCTGTTGCTGGGTTACAGGCTTTAGTTGCCGGGGGCAGGGGGGGGGGGGGAAGAGTGTCGGGGGACCTTCAAGCTGGTGGGCTCCAGCAAGCGGAAGGATCGTCCGTCTCCCCCTCGGCCTCAGGTCTAATCCCGGGATGGATCCGCCAGTTTAGGTTGCTGGAACCTTCACTTTGTGTTGCCATCGTGTATCTCCGTTTCTGGGTCTTGTGAGCCAGTAAGATTTGAAGCTTTTGCCGTGATTATGCCGTATTTTTAGTTTTTTTTTTTTAGCACGGAGCTCTCACGAAGTGCTACCGCTTGGCATGGCGGCCAGGCTCCGCCCTCTTTTTTTTTTTTTTTTTAATGCTTTATTTTTTGTTGTCCATAGATGCAAATACAGTCAGTCTTACAGTGCCACAACAGCAAGCAAGGAGAACATATAGTATGCAACGAGTATGTGGCTTCAAACAATTAATATTATGTAATAGAACAGGCTAGTTACACATGTCTAGATTCAATAGATATCTGCTTTGAAATAAAACTGTAAAGAAGACATGAGTGGAGTAGGGCAACAGCCTGTTCTGGGACATATTGGAGACATCATTATATAATATATAGATATAAACATATGGTAGAGGCAAGGAAGAGAAAGGGAAATGGTATAGATCTGTTACTGAGCATGAAGGAGCATGTAGTAAACAGTGAAAAGGAGCATAACCTGCAGCTCAAACATGGCGGTCAGCCTATCCCCAGTACATGGTATGGGCCTCCTTTCTCTGAGCCGATGGAGTCAGCGGCTGGTTCCGGTTCTGTATTTGCTCCCCCCCCCCCCCCCCACCCCAATCTCTCTTTCTTGATTCACCTCCCACATGTGTCTTCTGAGGGTGCAGTGCTGCCAGGTTCATTGGCATTCCGCCGTATTCGCAGCTGTTTTTCTGATGCATTGCTGATGCGGCCTTCACCGTCTCAGTCGCGTTGGGACCTTGATGGCAGTAGCTGGACGGCGTGGGGTGCGTCTAATCAGTCTGGAGGGAGCCACTCATGGCTGCGGAGCAGGTAGGGTCAACTTACTCTCCAGCTTTTTCCAGAAAGCAGCGAAGAGTGCTTCCAGGCAGTGGATGTCTCTTCATGTGACTCCAGGTGTCCCGTGGTGACCGCCATTTTACATACATCTCTGGCGATAACTTCGGCTTATAGTGCAATGCCACAAGTCCCTGCTAAGTGTTGGCAGCAGCAAGGGTGTGGTCCGGGATCGCCCCCACTGGTCCAAAGGGGGGAGGAGGGGGGAGCAGCAGGGCATCAATATCATGCTTGGTGCTATGCCTGCGCCTGTCCGGGAGAGTGGCCGCCTCTCCCCTCCGAAGCGCCCGCTAGTCCTTATTTTGCTTTGGCCACTAAAGTGCTCGAGAGGACTGCCGGGCTCGGTCCCTGATCTTTCCGTCACGTCGTAATACGAAGAGTGTCAGGCTTAGAAATAGTTGCTGTATTGGTACCGAATTTCGATTTTGTACAGTGTATCTCAGGGAGCTCCCCAGAAACACATCCAGTCGCCATGCTGGTCAGGCCCCGCCCCCCCCGACCTGATACATTTTGAAAGACAAAAAAAAGAAAGACTTAAAGTCAGTCAGGACTATAAATATCACGTTTACGGTTGACTCGGCAGCACTGAAACCACTCACAGGAACACTGTACCAAGATTCAGACCACACATTCATAAACCATATTTTCAAAGCTCAGGTGAATCAGCGTCAGATGCTGAAGGATGAAGATAATACCTCCAGAATCTGTATGGGGGTGACCTGGGGCATCTGGATGATAAGATGGTAACATTTTTGCAAGTACCGAATCATAAACACCGGGTCCTGTACACACTCCCTAAAATACATATAGACATGAACAATCTCCCCGGAAGACCGATTGTGTAAGCAAAAGAGGGTCTAATTGAACCAATTGCCCAATATGTCAATTTTTGTCATCAAAGACTTGGTGATGTCCCTACCCACATGCTTGAAAGACACTCAGGATTTTTTTAAACATATTTGTACAATAACCCTGGATGATGAGGAAACACTACTAATCACTTTGAATGTTTAAAGCCTGTACACCATCATACCCCATGTGGAGGGTGTAAAGGCTCTTAAGGAGATTCTAAGCTCACCTACTTCTGACATAGGTCCCCCAATTGACTATCTCATAGAATTTCTGTTTGTCGCTCTAACCTTCAATTATTTTAAGTTTGAAAACAACTTCTATCTACAACAAGCAGGGAACTCGATGGAGGGGAGGGTGTTGGCACCCTCATATGCGAATGCCTTTATGTATTGGATTAACAAAAATACATTTTACATCAAGTACAAAGTGAAGACATTGGAACAACTATGATTCGTGGATGACATCTTCCTCATCTGGTGTGGGACTGCTGTAGAATTGGGTCAGATGGTAGACAAAGTCAATCAGTCCCCACTTCCTGTTAATTTGAAACTTGTTTGGCATCAGTCATCTATAGAATTTTGTATGTGACTGTTTGAGAGCCAAGGCGCATTGGGGTATACATTGCACCGGAAGCAAACAGACCATAACACCTTTTGTTGGCCTCCAGTTTTCATCCAGAACACCTCTTTGCCTATATCACAGTTTGAGGGTTTTGAGGTACAATAGTGAAACTATCACACGAGAATCACAAGTACAAGATATGTGGAATAGGTTCCTTGCTCGAAGATCCTCAAATCCTGGCGATGGCCAAAACCAAACTACAGAACTGTGGTCCCGGGAGAACCAAAAGACAAGACAAATATCCAGCTGAAAAAGATGTTTCTACCAATGACTTTTCACACTGGAACAATGAAGATTAGACAATCTTTTCATAAACATTGGGACATTTTAAGTTTGGATAAAAATGTACCACCAGTGTTTCTGGAATACCCCATTGTAAACTACAAGAGAAACAAAAATCTCAAAGACCTGCTAGTACAAAGTGATCCAGTCCATTGTTACAAAGAAAAAATGCCCATCATGGTCAAGAAAGGATGTTTCAAATGCAGCGGCTGCATCATGTGTAGCCACATTTATTTATCAAATATTTTACCAGGAAAGATACATTGAGATTTCTCTTGTTTTCAAGTATGTCCTGGGTCCACAAAACAATGCAGTGATACAATAGGGTACAATAAAATACAAAAACAATATATACAAAATTTAACATAGAACAGGTAGGAAATGTATAAATCAACCATGACAGGTGCATTCTGTTTTGAGATATGTAGAGATGGATCTCTTTAAGGACTTTAGGCTTGGGGAAGATTTGAAAGTGTGCGGGAGGTCGTTCCATAACTGCAGTGCTCTTTAAGAAAAGGAGGATCGGGCTGCTTTCTTTTTGTATTGAGGTAGACTAAATAAAGTGCTGGTACTGGAATGGAGGTTATAGGAGGTGGGAACAGCCATGGAGAGCATTCTGCTCAGGCAGAGTGGGAGCTTACTAGAAAAGCTCTTAAACACAAGGCTGGAAAGATGAAGGGTGCGTCTGGATTCCAGTGACAGCCAGTTTAGTTCTTTTAGCAAGTCACAATGGAGGGTCCTGTAATTACATTGTAGCACAAATCATGATGAGTGGGTCCTCATTTGCACATCCACACAGTGGCAAACTGAACCCCTATACAACAGCACATGACATGTACCACAGATTACATCATTTATATGATCCTTGTGGACTTTCGTAAGTGGGTAAGACCAACCTTAGGTGCTGCATAAGGGGGCTCTGTTCAGGGCATTGCTGTTCACAGCATTTGGAGATCAACGGACTGAAAAACCTGTAGTAAACATCGTTTGCCTACCCTTAGACTCAGGGCCATTTAGTACGGTCCCCCCACTATCTCGTGGAGGGGATAGGTCTAAAATCCTACTACAACGTAAGCGAATTGCATCCATCACTTGGACACGGTGGCCCCCAAAGGACTTAATTAAAATTTTATTTACTCTATGTTCCTTTGATGTATGATTGTAATGTTTTTCTTGCCTAGTGTATTTTTTTTTTTTACCTAGTGATTTTTGCTTTGCATTTCTTTTTTCATAGTTTTCACTTATTATCTATTTTTTTTAGGCTTATTTTATATAAAATAGGTTATATGTTTATTCCTAGAGTACTCTTACCATATTGTTTGTACACATACTTTTTCCTTTGTTTTTATCCTTCGGCTGGCTGATAAATTTAGTCTGTTGCCAGTACATATATTTTTTTGGGTTTATTTATACATAGGATTCCTTGAGTTTATATCTATCCATTTGGATCTGGTTAAAACATTTAGCCTGGGATAGAGAGAATATATATATATATATATATATATATCTCTATCTATATCTATCTATCTGCCAAATGAAGCCAGCACTCAAGGACTTGTAAAAAACTAAAAGGGTTTTATTCCATAGAACTTGTCAACGTTTCAATTTACATCAGCAAACTTTCATCAGGACATCAATCCTATGGCTCCCTTGATAAAAGCATTTTTGCCAAACGTTGGGGGTGCTTTGGTGATTGACTCCGTCCCTGCTTCTCACTGGGTCTGGTATGCTTGATGTATTTTTTACTATGTGTACTTATATTTGTGGGATTGCATTGTATTGGTATCTCATTGAACTACTTATTGTACTGATATTTTGCTATTTTTAAATTACGCTTTTGGCGTTTATGATATGACTTTATATCTTGGTTTCTCATGTAATGAGATATTCCAGTATTGTGTACCCACTGAATAGTTTTTTTTTGTATAAATATATATATATATATATACTTATGGTTGTGCTCCTTACTCAATTTGTATGTGGAATAGGCAATAACAGAGTTTCATCAGTCATGTATTAAACAATTAACACTGATAAGCAAGATAATTATGTGAAACTTGGAGCTGAGGAATATGGCGTCTTTGCTGGTGCGCTGCTAGTTTCTGCTCCAAAATATAGTACGTTTCTTCAAGCATTGATCATGTGTATATAATGTAAAAAAAAAAGAAAAAGAAAATTATTATCATGCTTGTTAGTCACAACTATCATGGTCACGTGATGTGTGAATAAGCAGCAGATGATTAGTAGGCAGAATCACAAGAGTGTGGATAAAGCTACTGGCTGTGGGACCCTGGTGAAAAGAGAATGCCCCGGTTTAACCCAAAAGCCTAGCCTACCCAGCAGATGAGCACAGGTTTTTCTCTTGACAATTCTTCCTCCCACCATGCTGTATTATATGGTTGCCAAGCACTGAGAGGCCATGTGTTGCAAAAATAAGCAGGTTGTATGCTGTGTACATTCTTTACATTAGCGTGGACAGATCTCTGCTCACTTTCACAATATATCCTCAGGAAAGCCTGTAAGAATGACATGTTTAACGATATAGGAGAAAACCGTACCTGACAATTCCATAGGCCGTGGGGTAATACTGCAGATGAAGCCATAACAATCTTTTATTTCCTTTTCTTTATTGGATCTGTTCAGTTTACTACTAGAGTGGTGAGATGGGTAATGCATTTATTAGGCTTCTGGCATTTTTCTTCTTGTCAGGGCCAGGAACTCTAGTTTAAAAAGGACCACCCACTCCCATAAAGCACTTTAGCTTGTTTAAGTACTTTATGGGTGATGACTATCTATTTAAAATTCCACTTTATAAAAAAGTATAGATTTCTATAGGGGGAAAAAATAAATGCACTTTTATAATGAAATTATGCAATAGCTCCCTGCAGAGGTTTGCACCTCCTCTTCTTGAGCGCACCTACCTTCTCCCAAATTCCTCCTCAAAGACCTCACATCTGACCAGCGTTCTCGCTGAACACTGATGCAGTGCACATAGGTGCACATGAACAGACAGACTTAGAGGCTACAGGTTACTGAAAGTCACTTCTGACGAAGAAGAGGGCTTGCAGAGGCTGCAGTTATAAGAACTGCAGCTTTTGCAAGCTCTCTGTAGATAAACTCCCAATGACAACAAGCAGCAAAAAAAATAGAGTAGATCTACTACTATTCATATTCATTGGGGTATTTCTATTAAACAGTGATCAGGTGAGGCAGTGTACATTAAGATACTAAGTACAGTACACAGCAGTGTACATTAAGATACTAAGTACAGTACAGTACTCCAAGAGGGTTACAGCATGGGAGGAGCCAGAGAAAGACACTAAAGGAGAGACTAGATAGGTAGGAAGAGAACCAGGAAGGAGCTCGGATAGAGTGGTAAGGCAAAGGGTGAGGAAGAAAAGCAGCAGAAAGATCAAGAATAATTAGTAGCGAATAATGGCTTTTATACCACTTATTCTACATAAGGAAGCCACTCCTGTGTAGCCATGAGAGAATAAGGATAGTGATGGGGACATTAGAGAGAGCGCCAGGGACAATAAAATCAAGTAACTATTTTTCTGTCTTGGAAATGTATGGGTTCCATTAAGTTTCTTGTCACCATGACTATGTATCAGAAGAATGGTGGTAGATAAACGTGTTTAAATAAATGGGGAAAAAGTTACTGATCAGAACTTTAAAACTAGCTTACCATGTACTGGGTGTATATTTTCCAAGTAATTAAATAATTTTTTCCCTTCCGATGAACTCATAAGAAATATTTGATGCAATACAAAGTTTATAAAGCTCTTGGGACCAAATCTGGTACTCAAGATAACGTCCCATGCAGGGTTTTGTCACAGTCAGAAACATCAAAATTATGAGCAGCATAAACCCAATTTAGATCACATTGTTTACAACTGAAATGTGGTACCCATGATTAAAATGTTTATTAACCCCTATGGACCAATCACATGCCAAGCATGTCCTGATATATAGGAACATAATCCTGGTCAAGTGGTGAAGTCAAAGTCACAATTGGAAAAAAGAAGTCCTTCCCAGTCCGAAGCAACTTTCCAGTAACTAAGAATACATTTCCTCTGTCCTCATCACTATTTTTCACCACGGTGATATCTACAGATTGATCCTCGGTACTGTGCCAAGCATTCTACTATTACAAAAAATAAAAACGTCTTTCCAACAGCTATTGTAAAGGGTAGACAGTAGCTCATTTTGTTATTACATCGGTTGCAACTTTTACTGGCTGTATTTGCACCAACCTTCCTCTACTAAAATCTACTCCCTCCATTATATCTTTGGATTTCAGGTTATTTTCACCGCAGTCTTTTGTGCCTCTGAGGCTGATAAAAAGTAGTACTATTAATATGATTAACAACAAGATCTATTCCCAAATAATAATATTGAAATAAATAAAAACATCTCAAATAATAATATTGAAATAAATAAAAACACCCCCCCCCCCCGAAGTCTATTTTTCTTCCTGATTATGAAGGTTAGCAAAGATTGTCATTTCCTCCAGGCAGCTGGTCCTAATGGAGGAGCATTGGAGACCATCAGCACAGCTCTTGCCATAATTGGCCAAACAAATTGTCACAGAGAATTATTATTATTATTATAAGTCAATGATTATCCATTACAAGCCATGAACAACAACTCTGCACAAAATAAATAAATAATACATTCCTTTCAAGGAATAGATTACAATAAAATTAGATCAATATTATTGGACTACTCTTTGTACCTGAATGATTGTCTCCTGATTTAAATGTGACATTATACACCAATACTAGAAATGTGTAATAGCACCAGAGAGTTATTTTAAGTTTTTAAAATCAGCTTCTGATGGAATTGGAAATCTTTATAATCTTTTTAGAATAATATAATTGGATATGAAAATAAATGCTCATGACCTGACACAGTGATTCCCAAAACCAGTCCTCAAGGCATGCGTAACATTTAGGATTCAGGTATTACCCAATTGTGTCTGAGGTGCCCAAAAGGTAGATTCCCAAATGTTGTAGAACTACAACTCCCATGATGCATTGCATACTTTTAGAATGACAAAGCATCAAGGAAGTTGCCGTTTTAAAACATCTGGGGATCTACCTGTTGGGCACCTCTGTCTTAGACAACTGGGTAATCCCTAAATCCTGGACTGGTAGGGGAGCCACTGATCTAACATGTTCACACTGTTACTATACAAAGAACACACAATCCTCTCTTTCAAACTAGCCTTTTTTGTATCCAAAACACATCATGAAAATGTCATATCAGATCAGACAATTCGAATTTAACCTTAGTTTAGCTATGCATCATAGAACTTCTACTTTAATAAAAACCTCAACAGTGGCTTTTCTGCATTAAATAAGTATAGCAAATACCTATTCCTGTGCTGCCCTCTGCTTGTCAGAGTTTGGAAGCACATTGGTTACTAGTCTGACATGATACGATGGGAACAAACATTTATAGAGTGCTCAAATTTCCAACTAGCCATCGGCAAGTAAAATAGCAATGGAGAGTAGAAATTCACCTGTGGTGAATGCTATGGCTTGCACTGGCCAGTAACTTTTAAGGGCTGGCTAGTAGCATAGGACGACAAATAAATATATATATATATATATATATATATATATATATATATATATATATATATAAAAGGTTTTATTTAAATTTTAATTACACATTATACAAGGATTGTCTTCTCTGAGTTTCCTTAGCAGACCACAAAGACTGTTACATTAATAATAATTCAATAAAAACAAGAAAATACAGGTATAACAAAATTATAAGACATTCAAGGAAAAATACAGATAAATGCAAAACCATTCATAAAATAAAAGTGGACTTCAACATACCACTGAACCCTACACTTACAACTGTCCTGCAAGATAGTCCAGTCTAAGAGACTTCCAGTTTTAGGTAAATTATGTAAATTGTGAAAAAAAACAAAAAACTGAGCAGAAGTTGCCTTAGTTAAAGGGTTACACTTAGAAACTATCTGTCCCCTTACCTAGAGCCCTGCTGGGATCCAATGCTCCCTGGCGGTCCAGTAAAAAACCTCTGGCTTCTGCAGAATACTCGGCCAGTGACATTCATTGGCTCAGAGTGTCAGCTGACCACACTCAGACAGTTAATGATTTCTGATGACAACCTAATGATGCTTCTGGAAGTGAAGTCACACCCCCGGCAGGAAAGGGATTAAACTCCAAATATGCAGTGTTTGAAAGCAAAACATTGCGCATACAGACTCCAAGCACCATGACCACTTCAAATCACTGAAGTGGTCATGGTGTTTGGAGTAAGTCTTTAAGCAGACACCTCACTTCAAATTGATCACTGGTGTAAAAATGTAAATAAAGGGTTATGCCAAACACCATGATCTCTTCAGTGATTTGAAAAGGTCGTGATGCCTGGGTTCTGTATGTGCAGTTTTGCTTTGAAATGCTGCAAATACAGAGTTTAACCACTCTGCCACTGAAAGGGCAACTCCACCTCTAGCAGAATCACTGGGGTATCAGCAGCCAGCCCAAAACTAGAGTTCTGGGATAGCCAATGTCAATTCTGTACAACTTTCATTGCACATAGTTGTATTTATTGGCCAAGGGTGGCCAGCTAACACCAAAGAATAATGATGGCTGTGGCATCCGGTTTCTGCAGCTCTATTATAAGACACCCAACAAACTAAGCCAACTAAACCGGCAGAGAGATCTCACATCTCCACAAATAGCTCAACCCCAACCAGACTTGTTTGGAGGAAATCATCATTCAAACATGTACATTGTGGTCTTGTTTTCTTCATAATCTTTATTGAAAGATTTTTTGGGGTTTATATACAAAGAATAAGAACAGTTATGAAGTCCGAACAAGACCTATCTAACTAGATATAGAGAACATCAATGGAGTAAGGCTTTATCATTCAATTACATTCAAAAATAATATTGTCACATGATATACAGCAATCATGAATGCATACAGTAAGTGGCAATAGTTTAACTTGATCAACAAGAGGCTGTTGGCCTGTCCCATGTTCTAGCAATCTAACTCAAGTTAGTATTTCTGTTTATAATAAATTAACCCAAATTATTTAAGTAAACATTCTAAACAAAAATTCTAACTTGAGTTAGATTACAAGATATTCAGGCCCATTCCATGCAGACCTTACATACTGTTAGAGAGCAGGGCACCTTAGATATATATTTGTCAAAAGACTGTAGTGTGTTTGACCATAAAGGCCTCCAAAATTTGGGAGTGAGGGTTGATTCACTACAAGCTTCTAGTTTTATTAAAACCTTGCTTTTTAAAGGGGAAAAGGGGCTTCATTAATTTTTGCCCTCAGAGCTTAGGATTTCTAGTTACACCCCTCGCTTACTCAAACTTACCCATATTCAAGTCAACATATCTATAGCACATCGGGCTCTTCCTAACCAACATGCACAGAGCACTACACCCCCTCTAGAGCATAAATCCCCCACTACAACCTTCAGGAATGTATTTGTTTATGTGAGCCAACTCAAAGCACAATTTAATGGATACATTATCCTTGAGGCTGTCCCCATGAACAGTAAGACATTTGAACCAACGTAAAAAAAAAAAAAAAGTTGGTGCCTACATTGAAGATTGGATTTAGCACTGATGGGCATCCCTAACTCAAAGGAGAAGCTGCCTTCAAATCCAGCACTGTTGGTGCCACCCTAGACATTAGTTTAAGGAGGACTCTATATGCATATATAAAAACATACAACTGAAACAAAAAAAACTCTGTAAAATAAAACAAATATTACACACATGCGTGCGGCACATAAACCACTTTGGCCAGGTGTATGAAACCTTTGTCATCACTCCAGATATGGAGGACAACATGTTCTCTGGTGCCTTGCCTGCATTATGGCTAAAAGCATTATGAGAATTGTAGTCCACAACATCTGGAGTTACGAAGGTTGCCTATCCCCGCCTTAGGCACACAAACGCACACATATTTGAGTGTACACATTCTGTAACTTACCACATTTAGATAGCACAATATAATGAGAATAAATAAGCACATTTCAAAAATGTAATTTATGCCAATTGTTGATGCCTAATGCCACTGGGTGTCTATGACATGACGTACAAGTAGTTCTGACAAAGTTTTTATTTAGAGATGACCTACCTCCTCAATCATTGTGTCAACAGCTGCTGAAAGTTCCTCTTTTGTACTGCCACTGGCTACCATGTTTCTCAGACGTAAACAATACTCCCTCATCTGCAAAAGGAAAAACAAAGTTAATATGCGCATTCCTTTTTAAATGCTTCCATTTTTACATACAGAATTCTATGCAATGTCCCTGGCACACAGGTATACCAACGAAATTTGAAGGAACTGCATTGATCCAGTTGAGCAAACACTGAGTGCAACCAGGGGCTAGCACAATCCCCACAAGAATAAATCCTCCCCACCCCCAAAAAAAAATAAAAGTCTAACCCCTCCAAAGCTCACAGAATTTGCAAAGCTGACAAGTTCTACCACAATGTTCCTGAATTGAAGTTTATAACTTGCAAGGGTACATAAATTCACATTTACCAACGACCAATAATTAAATTGGCATGCCTTTGGAACAAATCACAATTCCAAATCACAAACTGACAATCCTTGCAAAATCTAGCAGATCTACCACAGAATGGCTGAAAAAGTAAAAAAAAAATAAAAAAGTGTTGTAGATGCCCAGTCAAAGTCCAGACCTTAACCCAACTGATGTACATTGTGGTCATGTTTTCTTCACAATCTTTATTGAAAGATTTTTTGGGGTTTATATACAAAGAATAAGAACAGTTATGAAGTCCGAACAAGACCTATCTAACTAGATATAGAGAACATCAATGGAGTAAGGCTTTATCATTCAATTACATTCAAAAATAATATTGTCACATGATATACAGCGATCATGAATGCATACAGTAAGTGGCAATAGTTTAACTTGATCAACAAGAGGCTGTTGGCCTGTCCCATGTTCTAGCAATCTAACTCAAGTTAGTATTTCTGTTTATAATAAATTAACCCAAATTATTTAAGTAAACATTCTAAACAAAAATTCTAACTTGAGTTAGATTACAAGATATTCAGGCCCATTCCATGCAGATACTGTTAGAGAGCAGGACACCTTAGATATATATTTGTCAAAAGACTGTAGTGTGTTTGACCATAAAGGCCTCCAAAATTTGGGAGTGAGGGTTGATTCACTACAAGCTTCTAGTTTTATTAAAACCTTGCTTTTTAAAGGGGAAAAGGGGCTTCGTTAATTTTTGCCCTGAGAGCTTAGGATTTCTAGTTACACCCCTCCCCTTACTCAATATATATAGCACATCGGGCTCTTCCTAACCAACATGCACAGAGCACTACACCCCCTCTAGAGCATAAATCCCCCACTACAACCTTCAGGAATGTATTTGTTTATGTGAGCCAACTCAGGCAGGACCTGTACATAAGAGCTGTACATAAAGAAATTCCAGCAAACCCAAATTAACTAAAGCAATGTTGCAAAGAAGAGTGGGCCAATATTCCTTCTCAACAATGTGAGAGACGGATAAAGTACAGAAAACAATTACTACACGTTATTGCTCCTAAAGTTGTTTCTACAAGCTTTTGAATCATAAGGTGTAGCTAGTTTATCATGCATGGCTTCTCCATTTTGGCTTGATTTTTGTTAAATATATCATGATATGGTGTAATATGTCAGGTTGTGTGTTGTTGTTCATCTGAGGTTGTATTTACCTAATTTGAAGACCTGCTAAGATCTTCAAATTGTTATGTCCTGATATGTAAAACCATAGAATTCAAAGAGGGTTTTACTCTTTTTTCCCCATGATTATATGGGACTGGCCATAAATAAAAATTAAGAAAATACGTCACTCTAGATAGAAAATAAAAATATTTTTTTGGGCATAGTTTATAAACAAAGCAGTGCACAGCACAAAAAAAAAATAGTTTTAATGCTGTTGGTACCCTTTAAGACAGAATATTATCGGGACACTGAGCACCATAACCACTACATAACACTTGTCACATGACACCAAGTAAGCAGACACTGATTGTCAGTACACTCAGAGGCAACTGCTGCGCATACTTTGTATGTCCACAATGTTTCTCTATGAGAATCATTTGACTAGACACAGATTATGAAGCTTGATGATCCTAGAGGGCTGTGTGAGAAACCTGCCGGGGTGCTGAACCAATCATGTGGCTTTAAAGCATAGCACAAGTCCAAAAAGGTTTGCATTTATGTCATCACAACATCACCTTGTGGTTCAGAATGTCATTCATTCTTCTTGAGGCCTCTGAAGTGTGAGATTCAGGAAAGCATTTCTTTGGGACAAGACCATATTTTTCTAGAGAAAAGAGAAAAAGAAAGGCAATTTCACTATATGACATTTTAAAATTACAAAAAAACAAAAAAGCACACCACACACACACTTGTCAAAAGGTCAACTTGAGCATAAAATAATAGATGATCAATAATAATGTAAGAAATGGTGTCAACAAGTCCTAAGACTTTATGTTCCTCTTGGTAAATATAGATAACAAATAATGATGCTATATAAAATTGCTAAAAATAGTTGGTGGAATAAAAATGTGTAAACAACTCCACACCACCTGTAAAGTACTGTAAATATTTTAAATCTAAAAACATAATTAGGCAACTACACACCTATGTGTTGGACCCTCACACCAAACACATACAATAAATCTAAAACTAGATATACATACATTAGCGGAGCGCCCTTAAAAAAGTTACTAACCAGAAACCCAGGATCACATGGAAAATAATAGATATGTATATATATAAAAAAATAAACAAAAAAATACTGAAGCACTGTAAAATAAAAAATCAGTTCTAAAAAAATAAAAAGAAGATTAGACCCGCTGACAGGGCACCAAACCACCAGAAAAAGCACCAACCGGCACCTCTAAATAAGCGTGAAGAGATGGGCCGGAAAACTAAGAAGCCCAAACCTGACAAGCCCCGGTTAAGCGGAACTATTGGTGACTTCTGGCGGCAGGCCTGCAACGCCACAGGCTCCAAAATGGCCGACTACGCCGACGACTACTCTGAAATGTCCGACGATTTAACAAACGGGCCTGACTTACACTGCCCGCCCGCCCAAACTGCTCCCGCCCAAGCAAGCGGACAACTCACCCGTGACCACCGCGGTGATGAAAGAATTGCTGGCGAGGTTACAACTCACCATACAGGCGGACATGGCCCAGATCAGGGGAGACCTGCGGGGCCTGACCACGTTGGAAGCAGACACCCACCGCAACACACAGGAAACATTGCGGCTACAAACAGCTGTGCAAGATCTGCAATTACTGTCCCGCACAACAGACCAACGATTCGCTGACCTTGAGGATCAGAGGAGAAGCCTGAACATTAAGATCAGGGGCCTCTGAGAGGATATCCCGGAAGCAGAGGTACCGCATTTCATGCGACGCCTGCTGGCTGCTCTGCTACCCGCCAAACAGGCCAAACAGACGACTCGGGGGGGGGGGGGGGGGGGGATGTTCCGCCTCCCACGTCCACCTAAAGCCCCAGCTACGGCACAGAGAGACCTCCTAGTGCGCTTCATGAACCACGGGGACAGAGCAGCGGTCCTCCAGGCGACCAGAACACAGTCACCATACGTGTTCGAAGGCAAACAGCTCTCATTCTACGCGGATCTCTCAGGACCGACACTGGCCTGGCGCCGCACGCCGAGGCCCTTCACGGCCCTCCTCCGCCTTCATAACATCACCTACCAATGGAGGCGACCCTGGATCCTGCTGATACACCACGGCGACACTTCATACAAGGTCCACGACTTACAAGGGGCCAGTGATCTTCTGCCAACCCTGGGATTGCCGCAGAACACACTGACCACCGCAGGACCGGCAACAAGGTCGACAAGAAGAGACCCTCCGACAGCGATCCCGCGCACCCTCCAGCAGGCGAGAGCAGGCGCACCAACATCGCAAACAATGAACAACCCCTGAGAAGCGCCGGGGCTCAAAACCACCTCATACTCACCTGCTAAAAGCCCCAGGGCTCCATGGACACACTGTTCCCAGTGACCGGGACTTCTCTCCCTCACCCACTGAGCTCAAACATAAGTACTCATCCCCCCCCCCCTTCCCCGGGGTAATGGGGCATGCCTTACTAGCGGGAGCGAGTAGCTCGCGAACCCATGCACCAGAAATAGCTCCCTAGCAAGAAAAAGGTATCATACCTAAAATATCATGCCATCTAGCCAACAGCCCCTAGCGACGCCGGCTATACCGGCCTTACGACCATGCCACTAGACCCCCAGGCTTACAGGTTATTACCGACGTCCACTACCCAAAATAAAATTCCCTCAGCTCATGGCCCTTGGTTATCTAATCCCGTATGTCTGTTACACATTGTTTTAATGATATGCATATGCTGTACTGTTCACACTGTTGTCTTTCTTCTATAAGACTCAACGGTTACACTGAAACCATGACCTGAGTCAAAAATAAAGAATTAAAAAAAAAAAAAAAGAACACACTATATAAATAAAATATACCATCAAATTGTATTAGTGTGGGTTTATACATTGTTGATAGATATATATATTCATTGAAGACCTTTTTTTCTTCTTTTAGAACTGATTTGTCGGCTAGAGATTAGATGTGATTTGCAACAATACCACTTGGGAAACACCAAAGTGAGTGAGCAGATACTTCTTTTTATCTACACAAACAGGTCAATATATAATAAGAGTCTACATGCATTTTACTTATTACCAATAAGGTTAACCAGCATATCCCACTGCCCTCCGTCATTGGTTGGATTTGACAGCAGAAACTGCATAAGCCTCCCGTCAATAGGCTCCTTCAGCAGTGCAGTTTCGATGTAGGCATTAAGGAAATAATGACAACGCTCCACCTAGGAGAAAAACATTACATTTCTCAGTACAATATATATTTTCTCTCTCTCATGTTCAGGAAAAGCATCTAATAGAAGTTTCAAAGATTGCACCATAGGAAAGCCGAGTCTTGCTAGGTATTGCCCGCAGCAAATATACAGTCATCCTGCAAGCCCCCCTCCCAAAAATTATCCATCCAAATAGGTCATTCGCTGCTAAAAAGGCCACAATTTAATATCTCTGAATAAAATTTTTCAAATGATTTTAGACTTTAGGATACAATTGAAATGATTTAATATTTTTGAAAAACTTTCTAATAGTTTGATTATATAATCAAAATATTAAAACTTTTTTTTCCTCCAAAATATTAAGTCATTTCAAAAATGTTATCAAAAAATATAAAATCATTTGAAAATCGTATTCAGGGATATCAAATTGTGGCTTTTTTTTTTAGCAGAGAATGACTTGTTTGGATATTCTATAAATTATACTTGAGGACTGGCTAGAGGGCTGCAAAGAAATCTATTTGCTAATATATTAGGAAAGAAAATATATGAAAAAGAATGGTCTCCCAGCATATAACACTGAAAGAGGTACGAGATTAAATATTAAACTGGAAGTGTCACATCTTCGATTTTGCATAAACAAAGAGCCAACTAAAAGTTAGTTTGCTATTTTATTACTATGTATTTTTAATTCCTTTTATGCCTGTGCAAAATAAGGCTTCACTTTAAGCCTCGTTATAAACATTATAACACGGGCTGAGCTCTTTCTTCCTTCCCATTCCATCAAGGAGAAAGCGCTGAGCTATGGCGAGTTGTTCTGCTGAGAGATGCATATAACCCAGTTCAAAGTGTGTCAGGCTACGGGCAATACGGCTGCAATCAATTAAAACAGCAGTTTCACTTATGTGAAGTTATAAGTGGAACTACTTCTAGAGATAAATGACATATTCCAGGAATGGCATAATAGTCTCTTTCTGATAAGGGGGGAGTCAGCTTGAAGCAGGCGGACTCTACTGTACCACTACTCACCCAAGGTAGCATTTCTAATGTGTTTACTGGAGTGAAAGAATGTAGGACAATTTTCAAAAAGTGAAGATTATGAAAATATAATCTTCATAAACCAGTCAAACTGAGAAATATGTATCAGTCTACACAAATATATACCTTGTCCCAGAAAAACAGGTAAGACTGGCTGAACTCAAATTCCTCAATGTTGAATTTTTTCATAAAAGGAAGTCGTATAACATTCAGACAGGAAAATATCCAACACCTTCCTGTAAACCAATAATAAAAAATTAAAAAATTAAACACAAACAATAATATTAGCACACAGTTTGATACAATGGTTTCTTACCCCAATCCCATGTTTCTAGATTCACTAATCTATACCTTTTCTTGAGTTTTCAGTGTTTCAGCCCTTTTATCATAGTGCAACCCCTCTCCACCACTCTGTCTCAGCTGCACTCAAATGTTTCACAACTCAATACTGCACTTCCATCCCATTAATCACAGTCCTCACGTTTTCCCCTGCATCTTTGTCCTCTCGTGTCTCAGTTACATCACCAAGGTATCTGAGTCAATTCACAATAGAGCAGGCTAGTTCCTCTCGCTGCTGACTTGTAAGACACTGTTACTTCTAACCAATCCATAGTGAAGGGGAAGGAAGGGGGAGAGGGGGGGGTCTGCCAAATTTGACCACTGCATTGATACACATGACAAACAATAGATTTGTTAATGAATGCTTGCTGGCAATTTGGCCATTACAGTGTATAAATAAAAGGTCATGTCCTTTTGCATGTCAGATATATTGTAACAATTACAGTAATAGGTCTAGTGATCTACTCAATAATACACAAAACAAGACAGTGCAATAACTATATTCTACTATAGGAAATACCTGTATTTTTCTGGTTGGTGATTGGCTTGCCTTCAGCAGGGATTGTGTGCTGGAAAACATGCACGCTGTCCTGCACAGTCTGCCTCTGCAGACAGACTTCCAATGGATCTGCACAGGTTGCCACATTCTGGGCTAGTTGGAATCGTGGTTCAGACTTAAGCTTTTTCCTGAAAGAGGCAGTTTTCTCTAAGCTTAAACCTAGGAAAAGATGTATATTATATTTTCAGATAAAAAAAAACTTTTCAGAGATTTAAGAGTTCTTGAATAACATACACGCACAAATTCAAAAATTACTGTTGTTAATAACTTGCATTTCAATTTGTAGGAAGAAAACAAAACAAAAATAGTTATATACACACACAGGTTGTTGTTTTTTTTTGTTTAATACAAACAAGTCTGAACAGCAGCTTTAACACTTGTATGGCTTTCCCTCCGATGTACCACATCTAAAAATATAATAATCTAAAAAGTGCATTCTAGTGGAATGCTGTTACTATCTTTGTAGGGTTCCAATAAACTTGTGCCAGTATATAATAATAACATTGTACCTGCGAGTCCTACTGGGAAATGTTTATTGTTTTTACTTGGTGACTTGCACGCCACCACTGTTGCTATTT
This sequence comes from Pelobates fuscus, assembly GCF_036172605.1. Lineage (NCBI taxonomy): Eukaryota > Metazoa > Chordata > Amphibia > Anura > Pelobatidae > Pelobates > Pelobates fuscus. The sequence continues at coordinate 89,499,908 of NC_086317.1, read as the reverse complement.
GAGCCTACTAGGTTTCTAAGTATTCATTGACACGTATTAATGCTGGACCTGCACGTCCACGGTTTCTTATAAAAATTGGAAATACTAAATAAAGAGAAATTCACAAAAAAATAAAATAACATTGTATTACACTATACTGTTTCATTTATATACTGGCACAGGTCTATTGGAACATTACAAAGATAGAGCAAGTAATAGAAAGCGGTCCACTAGTATACACTTTTTAGATCTCAATTTGGACATAAGGTCGCAGTAATTCTGGTAAATAATGTTGTCACATATACATATTTGATGGGCAATGAAAGAAGAACAAATGTGTCCTTAGCCTCTGCAATGCCCAAACATCTATTGAGAGCCTTTCACATCTTCAATATCCTAGAGGATGCACTTGTTTTGGGCACAGGGATGGAAGAATACTTTAAAGGAACACTATAGTCACCTAAATTACTTTAGCTAAATAAAGCAGTTTTAGTGTATAGATCATTCCCCTGCAATTTCACTGCTCAATTCACTGTCATTTAGGAGTTAAATCACTTTGTTTCTGTTTATGCAGCCCTAGCCACACCTCCCCTGGCTATGATTGACAGAGCCTGCATGGAAAAAAAAAAACTGGTTTCACTTTCAAACAGATGTAATTTACCTTAAATAATTGTATCTCAATCTCTAAATTGAACTTTAATCACATACAGGAGGCTCTTGCAGGGTCTAGCAAGCTATTAACATAGCAGGGGATAAGAAAATCTTAATTAAACAGAACGTGCAATAAAGAAAGCCTAAACAGGGCTCTCTTTACAGGAAGTGTTTATGGAAGGCTGTGCAAGTCACATGCAGGGAGGTGTGACTAGGGTTCATAAACAAAGGGATTTAACTCCTAAATGGCAGAGGATTGAGCAGTGAGGCTGCAGGGGCATGTTCTATACACCAAAACTGCTTCATTAAGCTAAAGTTGTTCAGGTGACTATAGTGTCCCTTTAATATTTGGTGGAAAAGAGGCTGATATATCTATAAAATATTTCCATTTGTGCTAGTCACCTTCTGAATGGTGGACAGCAGTCAATGTGTAAATAAAGAAGCAGGTTGCATTTACTTATTGAAGATCAAATTTAATACCATGACAGTCTGGAAATGTCATCACCCATGAAGGTATTAAAATGTGCATAAGTCATAGCATGGGGTGTCCCTGTTTAGACAGAAGCTGTAGCTTTGTGAAGAGCAAACTCCAGGATCTCAATATGCACAGTCACCGATTTATAAACCAGTCTGGTTACATTTTAATTTGTTATGAAACGTCTGAAGGAAATAAATTAAAGAGATTAAGCAACTTTTGTCACTGTAGCCACTAGTCTTATGCTAGAAACTGGCTACTAGCCAAATGTCATCACTTTGCAAGCTTGTAACAAAGGAATGAATGAATGAAGGGTAGCATCCCATTTTAATTATTTTTTTTACAGAACTTGAACTCCTATCATGCAAGGGCTGGGCTTCTACTTTTGAGTTCATCTCTGTATTATAAACATTCTAGAACATCAAAACAAATTACATTTTATTGGTGAGAGATGGCATATTAATGATGAGCTATATTAGCCAGTCCTAGTTCACAGCAGTAATAGATAATAATAAACCTGGCTAATCAGAGATGGACAGCCCTTGGAAGTTCAGATTTTGTGGACTGCCATTCACATGATGCTCAGCTGCACAGGTCCAGAAGCCCCGCCCATGACTCAGCAGTAGCAGACCCTGGCTATGTATGATGTGGGGGGCTCTCCCCGCTTTATTAATCACAGTACGACACCCTCCTTCCCCCTCACCCGTGCTCATGGCGGCTCCGTGTGATGTGAACCAGGACAATGTGTGGCAGGCTCCTGGTCTGTAACCGGCACTGTCAGCTTCCGGTCGTGGCGCAGGAAGTGCTCAGTGAGCCGCTGTGGGCGCTGATTGGATAGAGCAAAGGGAAAGGGGGCGGGACTACAAAAAATATATAACATGCAAGACAAGCGAGCACAGGTAACCACGTGACCCGCTAACTCGCCGCTGGTGGGCGTGGCCCGTGTCTAAGTGTGTCAGAGATGGCCAGAGGCAGACTCCGCCCACCAGCTCTTACATGACTGAATGTGAGGCTGAGAGAGCTCCATAGGGAGTTACAGTCCCAGAGCAGCTGGCTAGAGTCAGGGGTGGACTGACAGATATCTGGGTCCACAGACACCCCAAGTGCAATGTGGAATATAAAATGTAATGTAAAAATACTTACAGGGTCATTCACTGAAGTGAGAATTCAAAGTGAATTTCTGAATGAATGTGAAAAAAGCCGCACTGGAAGGATTCTCTAATCAGCTATACATTGAGTGCAGCTACGCTGACATTAAAGGGACACTGTAGGCACCCAGACCACTTCAGCTAGTTGAAGTGGTCTGGGTGCTGTGACCCTTTTGCACTTAGGGCTGCAATGGAAAATAAAACATTACAGTTACAGAGAACAGCAATTTTTACATTGCAGCTCTAAGTCTGCTCTCTGTGGCTGTCTACCAGACAGCCACTGGGGGCGCTTTCGCAATCCAAACTGACTTTTGGTCCGTTATCCGACACTGGACGTCCTCACGGACCTCCAGCGTCAGATTATTCCCATAGGAAAGCATTGAATAATGCTTTCCTATGGGGAGGTCTAATGCGCGTGCGGCCATTGCTGCGCATTAGGACTCCCCCCCTGCTCGGTGGGGGAGGATCTTGGACAGAGCCTGACTCCGCGCTGTGGTACATTGGTGCTGGATTCAGATAAGTGGCTGAAGAATTTTAACCCCTTTAGCCCCGCAGGGGTGTGGGGGGTGCGAGAGGGGCACTCCAGGAGCCTACAGTGCTAGGAAAATGGATTTGTTTTCCTGGCACTATAGGATCCCTTTAAAGCAGCACGCTCCTTCCTCCCCCTGAAAAATCTTGCTGTGGAAAATTAGTCATCTAAAATTCACCTACAAGGAAGGTTATGCAGAATAATTTTCCGCAGCAATATTTTTTTTGTCTAGGGACTTTAGTCATTTTAACTTTATTCACTAGTTTACATATAGGTGCAGAGTAGAGAGAACATTGGGTGAGTTTGTTTGTGGTATTTACGTTTATTATTTGGTTTATTAGCACGTGGTTGTTCTTATTTTCCCCCGTGTTCTCTATTTGCTTATTTATATGTGTCACATTTTGTTTTATAACTAGTTCATGGGTGGTGGATAAATGCTACTGAATGTTCAAGTATCAAAACCCCATTTGATACTATTTCTGACAGTTACAAAATTATGTTTTACAATTGATACTTTTTTGAACGGGACAGTCTGTTTTTAAAATTTGTCAACAAGTAGAATTGTTTTATGTGTATTGTTGACACGAGTTCTAAAACAACAGTTTAGACCACTGCCCCTCCCCCTTACCACTAGTTTAAAAAGTGAGTTTATTCACATTCTTAATCACCAACCTATGCCAAGTCTAGGGGCTACATTTAATCTTTTTTTTTTTTTCATGTATCATTTTTTTGTGTGGAATTTCACAGGCTGCATGTTTCTTCCCTCTACCCCAGACATGCTGCAACTCCCACAGAGCAATCCTCTCAATGCATGCAGACGTTTGCTAGATTTTTGAAATGTTTTAGGGTCAAATTAGAGATAAAGATACAAACACAAATACAAACTTGTGTATACAAAGTAATAAATACAACTTAACTTAATTACAGCTTACCTCGGCAGCCTTCCCACAGGGATGCCCAATTGGGTAGATATGTGTATGTAGAAAAAAAAAAGGAATACACCTGTAATGACCTAAAAGGCAATGGAACAGGAATCAAAATGTATAAATGGTTTATTCATAAAAAAAGGCAGCGGTCCTGCGCTTTTCGTTCTAAGCATAGAACTTCCTCAGGGACCTTTGCAATAATAAAAACTATTTTGTACAATACAAATATGCAGTTAAAATACCCGCTGCAGGTTTAAATCTGCATTGCCACTTGTTAGGTTTTTATGAAGATTTATTGAAATTCTAAGGCAAAAAAAAAGTAAATATGTTTAAGACAAAGTTAAAACCACTGTCACTGTTTAATTTACCACAATTCACTGTTAAATTAAACAATTGTGGGGGGGCGGAGCCAAGCTGCAGAGCAGAGAAGTCGCACGGCACTGCAGCTCCTGCGACTACAAGCCAAAAAACACCCAATCTGAGAGCAAAATCGATCAAAACAACCACAAATCTCAGGCAATAACGGGGGACTCGACATGGGCCGAAAAAACAAAAAGCCGAAGCCCGATGAGTCCAGACTAGGCCTCGATATCGGAGCCATGTGGCGCCAAGCCCGCGGAGCAGCTAGGCCCAAGATGGCCGAATACCCGGAGACTTATTCCGACCTGTCGGACGACCTCTCCCAGGAGGAGGACACATATCCCTCTCCCAGTCCATCGGCAGCCAAAGCCACACCAATAGACCCTGAAAATGCACCAGTCACGACCGCGGTGCTCAAGGCATTACTGGCGGGCCTGCAGACCACGATCCAGGCTGAAATGGCAGGCCTCCGAACGGATCTCCAGGGCATAACCGGGAGACTGAACACTCTGGAGAATACATCCACCAATAATGCCACCGCTATCACAGCTATGCAACAGGAGATATCGAGCTTGCGGGCCACAACAGAGGCCTTTGAGCGGCGGTTCGCCATGATGGAGGACACTAGAAGGGCAACCAACATAAAAGTACGGGGTGTACCTGACGACTTGCCGACTGAAGAACTCCCACATCTCGCGAGGAGGCTCCTAACAGCACTCATGCCCGCACGGCAGGTCAAAACAATGAACCTTGAGGGGGTCCACAGAGTCCCCAAATCGGCCAAAGCCCCACCAACGGCCTCCAGGGACGTTATACTCCGCTTCCAACGCAAAGCAGATAGAACCACAACCATGGCGGCAGTCAAGAATCTCCCCCAGTACTCCTTCGAAAATATGTCCCTCTCCTTTTTCTCGGACCTGTCTGGCAGTACCCTGGCATGGAGACGGTCGCTCAAACCCATTACGACGCTACTCCAGCGAAACAACGTACCATACCGGTGGCGCTTCAACCGCTCGCTGCAGGTGTCCCATGGCGGGGTCACCTACGAGATATTCGACCTACAGGGAGCTCAGGACTTGCTGCCCACACTGGGACTACCTCCCGATGCTGTACAGCCCACGACAGCCTCCGGGGTCACCAAACCGCGACATAGCTGGAACCCAGACGTGGTGAAGAATTTTGTACCAAGAAAGCCCGGAATTGGCACCCACACTGACACCCCGGCGTGAAAGACCCAAGATCTGTCCACACAGTAATGAGAGACTTGCTGAGACTGTAAGACCTCACTACTTCGGAACTGGTGTTTCTATGCCTCACTGAACCTGTTGATTTAGACTTTATTTTTCATTGTTTATTTTTGTGTTCCTTACTTTCACCTACTCATACTTACCAGCTAATTCCCTGTCTGACACAAATAGGAACGCTTCACTCCAGGCCGGACCAGTGGCGGATCCAGAGCCTGATCTCGGGAGGGGCACTTGTAGATTATTTAAAAAAAATAATCCTAGCACAATAACCACTACAGCTCAGTGTAGTAGTTATGGTGCCAGTAGTGCCAGGATCCCACCCCGGAGTAAGTAGTCATACCGTTTAAGAACAGTTTGACAACTTACCTGGGGTCTGCTGGGATATAGGGCATAGGAGAAGTGGTGTGTGTTAGGGGTGAAGTGTGTGTGAAAGGTGCAGTGTGTGTGTGAGCGGTGAAGTGAGTGTGAGTGCGTAAGGGTGGCAGTGTGTGTGTTAGGGGGCAGTGTGTGTATGGGGGCACTGTATGTCTGTGTGGGGCAGTGTGTGTATGGGGGGCACTGTATGTATGTGTGGGGCAGTGTGTGTATGGGGGGCACTGTGTGTATGGGGGGGTCGTGTGTGTGTGTTTGGGGCAATGTGTGTATGGGGGGGCAGCAGGGTGTGTAGGGCACTGTGTGTGTATAGGTGTGCAGTGTGTGCGGGGCAGTATGTGTGTGGGGCAGTGTGTATGGGGACAGTGTTTGTGGGACAGTGTTGTATGGGGACAGTGTTTGTGGGACAGTGTTGTATGGGGACAGTGTTTGTGGGGCAGTGTGTGTATGGAGGCAGTGTTTGTGGGGCAGTGTGTGTGGGGCAGTGTGTGTATGGGGACAGTGTGTGAATGGGGACAGTGTGTATATGGGGACGGTGTGTATATGGGGACAGTGTGTATATGGGGACAGTGTGTATATGGGGACAGTGTGTATATGGGGACAGTGTGTATATGGGGGCAGTGTGTATATGGGGGCAGTGTTTGTGTGTATGGGGGCAGTGTTTGTGTGTATGGGGGCAGTGTTTGTGTGTATGGGGGCAGTGTTTGTGTGTATGGGGGCAGTGTGTGTGTGTGTGGGGTCAGTGTGTGTAGTGTGTGTATGGGGTCAGTGTGTGTATGGGGTCAGTGTGTGTAGTGTGTGTATGGGGTCAGTGTGTGTAGTGTGTGTATGGGGTCAGTGTGTGTAGTGTGTGTATGGGGTCAGTGTGTGTATGGGGTCAGTGTGTGTAGTGTGTGTATGGGGTCAGTGTGTGCATGGGGTCAGTGTGTGTAGTGTGTGTATGGGGTCAGTGTGTGCATGGGGTCAGTGTGTGTAGTGTGTGTATGGGGTCAGTGTGTGCATGGGGTCAGTGTGTGTAGTGTGTGTATGGGGTCAGTGTGTGTATGGGGTCAGTGTGTGCATGGGGTCAGTGTGTGCATGGGGTCAGTGTGTGTATGGGGTCAGTGTGTATGGGGGGAGGGGAGGAGGGAAGGGAGGCTTTTTAATTAAAAAAATAAAATAAAATAAAAAAAATGTATTTAATAAAATATATTTATGTCCCCCCTCCCTTCTTACCTTTATTGAGGAGGAGGGGGGACATTTCTGGATCCCTGGTGGTCCCAGTGGGGAATCCCTGGTGGTCCAGTGGTTCCAGTGAACTCTAGCCCGCGCTCCAGGGCTAGAGTTCACTCTCGCGAGATTTGGAGCGTTGCCGTGGTAACCGCGGCAACGCTCCAAATCTCGCGAGAGGAGGACCCGGAGGAGCTGCTGGTAACAGCTCCCGGGTCCTCTCTCCCTCCCCTTCCGGTCGGCTGTCAGTAATGTGCCTGCGGACCGGGGAGGGAGATCACTGATCTCCCTCCCGGTCCGCAGGCACATTGCAGGGCTGGCGCTTGGGCAATGCCAGCCCTGCACTAGCCGGCAGGGGAGAATCTCGGGGGGGGCAATTGCCCCGTTGCCCCCCCCCTGGATCCGCCAATGGGCCGGACACCCCGGCCCATGTATTGTCGCCTTAGAAGCCAACTAGGTATCACAAGACACGAATAGTAGACAGGCAGGGTTTAGATACACCCGAGACCCAAATATCGTACCAAACTATGCTAACATATACAGAGGAGAAGGGGAGGGAAGACACCGTCCTCCACAAGGCACTCCCTGGCCCATCACCTCCGGACACCGCTCAATCGACCATAGGGGTACCCCTTCCACAGTACACACACCCCAAAAGCAGTTCACATTAACGAGCCTGAGTAACACCAGGAGCCCTAGGGCCCGCTACAGCCACTAGCAGGGACGTATTTTCGGACCACGCTGGTCATTTTTATGGCTATAATGTTGCCCAGCTATAACAAAGGCATATACATTTTATTTAGATGACATCGCGACAGCGAACCTAATTTAGTTTATTTTAATACACTCCATGAACGTCACATGTGCATCGCTTATTTGCTAAAATCTCCTTGGATGCATGCATTTTTATAGCCACATGCTACGCTCTGATAGGGCGCCACATGGGTTAGTTCCGCGAAAAATATTGCATAGGCACACCTGCCCGAATAGCGGTATGTATAACCACCAGCAAAGCACAACAAAATGATATACCACTATTACCCACTCTCACAGTTATTCATTTGTGTTACACGTTTTTTAGTTTACATCCAGCTAGGGTTACCGAATGTAACTCCCAGAAGTTTACTATGCGCTCAGCCTGTGTATAATATTCCTTCATGTATGCTCATAGTTTGAAATAATATTCATTTATGTATACTCATAGTTTGAGAAAAGAATGTATTTAAGTCATCATAAGAAAAATTTGTGCTCGTACTTAGGCCACTGTTAACTCTATATGCAACGTGTACGCTGTTGTGGCGTTTTTACTTGCAATTTTCCTACCTGCACATCAAAAATAAAGAATTCAAAAAAAAAATTAAACAATTGTGTTTATTGTTTTCTTTCACCAGGACACATTTTAGTTGCATTTACTCACAACTAAGCAACAGTGAATGAATGCTTGGATTCACAAATTTGACAGCAGAGGGAGCTCCTGTTTCAGAAATAAGGTTTTACTTGCATAGCTACTTCATTAATTGAATTACGTTGATTTGTTACATTATTATCATTATTTATATTAATTTTTATTATGTATATAGCGCCATCAGATTCCGTAGCGCTGTAGAAAGGTACACATTTTAACTTATTCCGCAGTGCTTTACATTATAAAGGGGGAAATGTAACGATACATGAAACCATTACAAAATGTTACAGAAATACGTTGATAACACAGCTATGTTGCAATGCTGCCTCCCATCCCATGTGTTTCCTATTAAGGGTTAAGAATTATGTAGGGATGGATATAAAAAATACCCATCTCTGTCTCATTAGTGATATCTTTGCCAGAAGCTCAAGGAAGCAAGGTGAATGGTTAGTGTAGGACCCACCTAAGAGGTTTGCCTTGACGTGGCAGGTGGCATACCATCTCATGGCCATTGGAGTAACTAAATAACCTCCATTTGTTTAAATATACATAGGGATTTTGGAGAGAGCGCAGGTAACTTTTTTTTCTTTGGTTTTCGCTGTATGTATTGGGGCTGGTGTGTACTATGGTTGTTGCTGCCGTCCAACAGTAGTGGGAGTTTGAGCGCAGGACTTTTTTTTTTTTTTTTTTTTAATAGGTTGATGAGGTCCCTGCTCAAAAGAGCCCACAATCTAGAGTACATGGGGTATAAGAACACAATAGGAAGGGTTTTATTAACTGAAGAGTGAATTTGGATAATTTGAAAACCAGTGCCTGTTTGTATATGAATGTGATATTTAGGTTTCTTGTGAAAGGGGAATGGTTGGTCACTTTGCTCAGTGCAATAACTATTAAAAAGTTAGCTATGGGTTGAGATTTTTCCTCCCAAATTGTGCTCGGTTTTCCATTTAGATTTACTGTATATGACAGGCTGTTAAGGCATAATGTAAAATCACTTTTAGAAATGTATTACCCAATCTCTTCTGAATTGTACACAAACACAGGGTTACTCACTAAAAGAAATGTCATATTATTAAAGTCAGTCATGTTTAATTTCAATTTTTGAACGTCACTTTGAATACATACAATTCACACTTTAGTGAATAATCCTATTAGTGACGGAAGAATACTGGTAATACTGCCAGTTAGGGAGTATGCTACAGCAATTCTTATTATATTTATGGTTATAATTTGAGGCACGGTTAGGATTAAATCTAGCATAAATCAACATTTTGAAACTAAGTCTAGCCCAACATGTATCCCCAACTCTCAATAATCGTGTACTTTAAAAGAGCACATTGGGCACCATTAAAAATATTTTTTTAGAGTTGGCAGCCAATGACAAAGTTGACAAAAAGGATGATATGCTTGACTAAAGTTCCACGCCTTGTCAACCTACAGGTTCTACATAAGGAAAAGTAGTCCCTACTTTTCCTTATATATAACTTTTCAATTAATCATTAGTTACTAAAATAGAAAAGCGGAGGCCCAAGGAGACAATGCACCAGTAAATACACACACAAAAAAGTGACAGACACTTTTAGAAGCTACAAGCAAAACATGCAGTACTTGTAAAGTACTTCAAGACTAACCATTTTGTGCAGCTGTTAGCCATGGATTATATTTCCCCCATCATGCATAAACCCTTGAGTAAAGTACAATGAATAGCTGCATCTTGTAGTAATTGACAATGCTCACTAGAGGGGGAGATGTGAAAATGGCACATAGTGCTATTGTATCAAGACATTATCCAGAACATTTGTTTTAAAAGCATGGTATAATCATTGGGATTCTCATTGACCCTGTATTAAAGGGACACTTCAATATCCATAACCATTAAAACATAATTAAGTGGTTACAGTTGAAGACAGCTATGGGTGCAGCCAATTTTGTCAAGCCGTTTTTTTTTTTTTTTTTTTTTTTTTTAATTCTTTATTTTTGCTGTGCACGCAAATTATACAGAGTGGCGAGAGGTGCCCCAAAAGCAATCCTCTGACTTTTCCCACGCTTGACATGCGGGGCACAAGAATGACAGGCACAATTTTTTTTTTTTAAACAGACTTAAACACTTAGCTTTAGACATCTATAAGTAGTTATAAGTAAGTTAGTAAACACTTAGCTTTAGACATATATAAGTAATTATGAGTAAGTTAGACCGATGCTGTAACCATGCTATAATAAAAAAAAGAAAAAAAAAAAAGAGTAATGTAGTTGCGTATCATTGGCAGTAACATGCTAGAAACAGTTGCAGGATAAATGTCGCTTTACAGTGCTAGATTGGCTATGCTCATATAGATATATATATGTAATCTATACACATTAGTGGTGCATATCAAACTCTAATCTTTAACCAGCTAAGACTTAAGGCAGCAACAGGAGCAGCAGGGACATCAGTACAGAGCTCTGTCCTGTCGAATTAATAACGGATTGATGTACCATGTAGACAGGACGGAGGGCACAGTGTGCTTCTTGCTCCGTGGGGTCAGCAGTGCAGCAGGTAAGGTTTGGATGTCGCTCAGCCAATGCCCATAGATGGATAGTCCCGTTTGTCGCCGACTGCTCTGATGGGGCTGTTCGGGTTCAGTAGGCCCAGGCTTCTCGAGGCTCGCCTCCTTGCTCTCTATCCGATCCCCAAGTCGCGTCTCCTCAGACGTGCACCGCGGCCGGTATGTAGCTCCAGCACTAGGCAGATGTCGTAGCTGCGACATTAGAGGGTAAAAGTAGGCTATGCTGTTCTTGGGCCAGGGCTTTTATGTGGGAGCCGCTGCATATCATGCGCAGGAGATATAGTGGTCGGCCATCTTGGGAGTCCATGTACGGACCACGTTGTTCAGTGTGGTCGGAGTGAAGGCGGTACAGTTTGCGGTGGCTGCTGCCCATGGATACCGGGATGACCCCCCCGGTCCAGAGGGGGGGGGGGGAGCGGCAGACCGCCGGCCAGAGAACCGGGAGAGCGGCCGTCCCTCTCGGCTCAAGCTCGTGGGCCTCAGGCCTCGGCCGGGTTACTTCGGCGCCGTGGATGGTCCTGTTGGGTATCCCCTGGGTCACGGCTGTCTCATTGGCACAGTGAGCCCAGTTTCAGGTAGGTTCCTGGTTTGTGGCCCGCAGTTGGCTCCGGTATTTCAGCTCAGAGGCCGGAGCTCAGACAAACCGTGTCTGATCCGACCGGCGGCCAGGCCCCGCCCCGTCAAGCCGTTTTTAAGTGGTTTAAGAAAAATAATATTCCCAAGCGGTGAAAGCCTACTACTTTAGCCCGAGATGACAACGTGATTAAAAGTGTCACTACCTCACAATCTGTCCTAGTGTTCGTCTGTCATGTGCACATATTGAGTGGTTACGCTGTGCAATGAGAGGCTATGATGAATGCTTTTTACATAGACAAAATATTTGTAACCCTTGTGGTACTGCATTTCTGCTAGGTACAAATATGTGATGCAGTGAAAGGCAAAAACTGGCCACTGAATTCATTTTGCATGGAGTGAGCCTAATGATGCAATCGCAATGTGCTTATTCTCTGGCATCAAAAAAAGCAGCACATCTCAGAACCAATCCAAGATGGTTAAAAAGGATTCAAAATTGTTCTGCTTATTCTGAGAATATTGTAAGGAATGGTACTGCCGAATTTACACTGGGACATGTGGGTCTTCGTTGCAGCAGCCTCTTGAGGACATAATGAGGTTTAGTTCAAATTTTACTTTACCAATGTAAGATTATTTTTAGCACATTTCGAGATAAGAACCAGTTAGAGATATAGTCTGGAAACAGTACATGCCTCGGTCGCAGGGGGTTGCAGAGGTCGCAGCTGCGACCGGACAAGTCACTCCAGGGAGCCTGGCCATCCTGCGACCGGGTGCCAGTCTCCATGTTTTGTGACCCCAGCCCGCGCGGTAAAACCGCCAGGGCCACATGTTAAGGGGCCCATCGGGTGGCCCTAACAGCATGGGCTATGGATTTCCAGGAGGTCCAGTCAGCACTGTGGCGCTTTAACCGCACAACCAGGCCTCCTTTGATGACATCACAGCTGGGAGGAAGTGACTGCCCCGTCACTCCACCAGCTTACAACAGGAGCCGCGCGGGAGGAAGAGAGGAGGGAGTCAGAGTGGGAACTGACTTCCATCAGGCTGAGCCACCACTGGACCCCAGGGAAGTTACCCTCCTGCATCTAAAAAGGTAGGAAACAGGAGGGTGATTAAAATATTTTTAGGTATGAATGTTTCTCTCTGTGTATGTGAGTGTACAGTGGCGTACATGCAGGGATTGCAGCTGTAACCGGGCTCATCACTCCAGGGGGGGGGGAGTTGGGGGGGGGGGGGAGTTGGCAGTGTCGATACAGGGCCGCCACCATAAATGTTGGGGCCCCTAACTCAGCTCAGGGTCTGGGCCCCCTGGGGCCCGCCTCCAATCCCGCCCACAGGGTTCGCCTCCAAATCCACAGGAATACACACAGACACAAAAACACACACTGATACAAAAGGACACAGACACACGCACAAAAAATACATACAAACAGACACACATACTGAAACAGAAATACACGCATATAGGCATACGTACTGACACACACATACTGAGACATACACACATATACAGACACACAGGCATACATAGTGACAGACACATACTAACATACATACAGACACACATGCATGAGGACTTACACATACATACACCGACATTCTGACATACATACAGACATACACACAGACATACATACACACATACATTCTGACATACACACAGACATTCTGACATACAGACATACACACAGACATACACACAGACATTCTGACATACACACAGACATTCTAACATACACACAGACATTCTGCCATACATACAGACATACATTCTGACATACACACAGACATACATACACAAATACAGCTAATTTTTCTTACCTTTTTTTGCAGGTGGAAGGCTGTGGCTGATGGGAGTCGGCGTGGCTCCTGTGGGCTGCGGCCTGTCTTTCTTGCCTCTCGCGCAGCGTGGAGGGGAGGGAGCTGGGAGGAAGTGACGGCCACTTCCTCCCAGCAGTACTTTGCTGTTGGGATTTTTTTAAAGGGGCCCGGTCGCGCTATTGCACGCCCGCAGCGCTGACCGGGCCCCTGAAGATACAGGGCCCATCGGGCGGCCCTAAGTGAGTGGGCCACCCGATGGGCCCCATCAGCATGCGCTACACGTGGGGCCCGTGACAACCGTTATGGTTATCACCCCCTGATGGCGGCCCTGTGTCCCTTTACCCCTTAAGGACACATGACATGTGTGACATGTCATGATTCACTTTTATTCCAGAAGTTTATTCCTTAAGGGGTTAAACCCTATCAAACACTGCTGCCACTTCATAACAATACCCGTTTCTGTCACATTAGAGATTTAGCCTTTTAGCTGAAAGCGAAGGTTAATGGTTTGTTTAGATCACACCTAAGCATTTGCCTTGCTGGGGCAGGTGACCTTATACTTTAATGGCCATTTGAGTGGTACTAAAAGCCTCCTGTTATTTAACTGTGCATAGGGATTTGGGATAGTGCTCAGATAAAAAAAAAAAAAAAGTTTGCTTTTGTCTCTTCTATTTTCAGTCTAGATGTCGCCTTCAACATTAATGAAGCTATGTCTCCTCATCCTCATAAAATATATAAATATCTACAAAAATACCGGCACTAAAAGGTTTTCATTAAAAGTAGGTTCTTTATTTGACAAATTCCAGCCAGGGCTATAATTCGTCAAATAAAGAACCTACCTGAATGTGTAAACCCTTTAAATAATTTTGTGAATTTTGAACCTAATTTAGAGTTTTGCGAGTGCAATCGATTCTGTATAGTTATATATATATATATTCATATACATGTCATAAAACTGTCAAAATCATAATACACATGCACCATACAATAAAAGTCTCAAAATGCAAAGCACATAGACATTGTGCAGTATAGGCTTAATGGCTTTTTATAGTATTTAGATAAGAACTAGAATGAAAAAAAAATTAAATAGTAAACTAGAATAAATGATTTTTTTTTTAAATAGTAAACTAGAATTTTTTTATTTTTTTTTTAATACAGTTTCACAGATTACAGCCTCTGTTTGTAACACATACATAAGTAAATACCTTTTTTCAGGCATCTCACTGCATACACTTGGTCTGGGCACAGCCATATTGAAGTCCTCAATGGCTGGAAGCACTAGCTATTCAACCAATAACAATGCAGGTAAATAGGAAGTGTGAATTCATTAATTCTTGCATCATCTGCAGGAGCCCAACATCTGAAAATACACTCTGGGATGGTTTCACTATTTGCATTTCAAATTGTGCATGTAAAGTGGTACTTCTGACCAAAGAGGGATGGTCTGCAAGTATAAGTCAGAAAATCCCAGGCAATATTCATTAGAAAATACACAGCAAGCCTATATTAAGTTTTGTATTTTCTGTAATAAAAAAAATAATTATGTACCTTTTCCTTTAAAAGACATATCCTGCCATAGATCCTTGTGTTCAGACAGCAACTGCACCGATTTTTAACATTCCAAACAATCAATCAAGGAAATTGAAGTCAATGGGCACCTTACAACATCCATATTCTGCCTGTGTCAATTTTCTGGCAACTCAAACATTCAAAACCCTGTGAACCTATCTAAGCAGACTGGATACCGCTCGGCAGAGCCCTGATGGCCCTTTGAAGACGTTGGGGCTGGAGAAGGCCGCTCAGTGGCTGCAGCTTTGACAAGCGGTTTCATTGTCCTTCACGTCTAAAAGGCACTCCAGCCTTGGTTCTGTAATCATACTTTTATGTCAGGGGGCTGTAGTGGGGAAACCGCTAAAGGCTCAGAAATGTAAAGCAACAGATTATTTTGTTGCTGTTTTGCTTTTGCATAAGGGTCATTCCTTCTTCCTTAAGATTAGATTAAGCTGCATCGCCAGTGATGGCTCATTCATAGGGTAACTTAGGGCAACACCTTCTCAAATGATTGTGGTCATGTTACAAGAAATAAAAATAAAAAAACAAATCAGTGGTAAGACAATAAAATACGGTTTCCCTGGGAGAAAGGATTAAAATGCAGATTCCTATTAAAAGTGGTATTTATATATCATACAGTACTATAATATCTTCCCCACTTCTTCCATCCCAGACATAGTCATTGATAATGAATGGTGGCTGTCTGGATAAGCGATTGAGTGCACTTGGTCATAGATAGTTTGGGGGAAAAAAATGTGTATTTTGAGTGTCTCAGTCTGCTACTAGAGTTTTTGAGTTGTGCCATCTAATCTCCTGTAAAGCATCTAAGCTGGAGGTTTGCTTATGATGTAAAGGTTTTGAGTTCACTCCTTCCATGGTTTTCTTTTATTACGCATTCAAGTTTTTTTTATTCATTTTTTTTTCACAAGTGTATTAAACCATGACTGTCAGAATAAAAAACAAAATACTTAAAGGGACACTCCAGGCACCCAGACCACTTCTGCCCATTGGAGAGGTCTGGGTGCCAACTCCCACTACCCTTAACCCTGCAGCTGTAATTATTGCAGTTTTTTTTATAAACTGCAATAATTACCTTGTAGGGTTAACTCCACCTCTAGTGGCTGTCTACTAGACAGCCACTAAAGGGCACTTCCTGATTCATAGCAAAGATTTTCTTTGCTAGAGCGTCGCTGGACGTCCTGACGCTGTGTGAGGACCTCCAGTGTCCCTCAATTCCCCATAGGAAAGCATTGAAAATCTTTTTCAATGCTTTCCTATGGGGAGACCTAATGCACGTGCGCATTAGGTTTCCTCAGCCGGCGGGATCAGTCTCCCCCACCAGCTGACGTCATTACTGGGAGGAGCGACGCCGACCCGAAACCACCGCCGAGGGACATCGGCGGGGGTCTCAGGTAAGTGACTGAAGGGGTTTTCACCCCGTCAGCTACCTGGGATGCCATTTTGACATTTCATAAGAGTCCAGTAGATCTCGAGGTGAAGTTCCACAGAGAAATACATACAGGATTATTTACCAAAGTGAGAATTCAAAGTGAATTTCAAAATGAAGGCCAAAGCAGCCAAAGTGACAGAATGACTGACTTAGAGAATGTTTCCATTGCAGCTAGTTTGACATTATGTTTGGAATTCACTATAATGAATAACCCTAATAGTAATCTTGGTTGAAAATGGGAGAGGGGTACAGTCATATACCCTGGGTCTGGTTCCAACTTCACCAGCTGCTATGGCCAACCGTTGTGTGTGTGTTTGATGTTAACTAAGTTCACGTGCAGTGCTTCCCACCAAGAATAAAAAAATAAATAAATCCACCATAAAAGTCGACCTGTTAGCATGAACACTCCAAATAAGCAGCAATGCCACAAATCTCCAGGTAGACCACCGTTTCCCTTTTGTATCTCCAACAAAGTCATTCGTGTAGAATTTACAATTATTTATATAGCGCCAATATATACCGCAGCACTGTATGATGGATAAAACAAGACAAACCATTCTAACAGAACATGTTTAACATACGGAAACAGCAGGTGAAGAGGGCCTTGCCCAAACAAGCTTACACTCTAAAAGATGGCTTGTGAGTACAAATAAATAGCATATGTATCTTTTTTTTCCTTGGGAAAAAAGTTTGTAAGTGTGTAGTAAAGTCTCACATGACCAGTGGTTACATGGATCAGAACACATGACTACTGGTGCTGTGTGAGGTTTCACACTGGGTAATTGTATGCGGTTTTATCTGGGGGCATTTTTCATTCTTATATAGAAATGATTAAAAGAGAGAGAGAGAGAGACAATGTATCCAGTCATAGAGGAAGAAGCACTACTCCTCCCTGTGTCTCCCTTCCTCACTCCATCCCTATTCTGCCTTTTCAGCTGTCGGGTGTTGAGTTATTTTGTGTGAATGTTGATGGCAGCAGCTGTTACTGCAGCAAGAGTCTCCTGGCTGCAGCCTCCTGCAACACACACAGCTAGACCCTTTAGTCAATTTCCGACTCAGAGCTTGGAGCTACCTCAGTCATCCCAAGCCCTGGGCAGAGAGAGGACTGTTTGCTAACTGTGCACTGAGAGCCCTGCTCACCAGAGGAGAGGACACCTTCCAACAACCTGCAGTTTGGCAAACCCAGTCTATCAGAGAGGGGCTTGATCTCAGAATTCCATCCCACCTGTCCCTGTAGCCACCAGCTTCCTGTGCAGACCCAGGTAAGCCTGCCTTGATTTTAACCAGCCACAGGATTGTGCACCAGCCTTTTCAGTCCCATTACATGCCATCTTTAGGACAGTGAGTGGCATCTACACGCAGTGACTTAAGAGGAGCCTGGAAATATCTGGACCTTTTATTGTAAAAGTTATTTTGGTCACCTCTCTGATGTCGCTTGTAGAATGAATCAGCTATAATTTATTGTCATTTTCTGCCTCTCTGGTCACAGGACCTGCTAGTGAATGCTCAGATATTTCTATATTTGGAGAGTGACCTCTCTCTCTCTCTCTCTCACTGCAGTACGCCTCGTGTCTCCTTCTATAGCTACCGCTGCTGTTAAACGTCAATTAATTTCTCCAAACCGGCTTCTGACACTTTCCTTGGCATTTTTCATTTATCTCAAATCTATGGAATAGGATCCTTAGGGGGCTTATTACTAAACTGCGAATTGTGGGGAGTGAGGAAACACATTGCCAAAATGAATGGCAGAATAAGCAAGCAGGGGGGTATAACTGCACTGGAACCCCCGCCCCCCGATATTGTGGCCTAATTGTATTTTTTTTATGATTAAGGTGAATTTTTTTTTACCTCAGTTCACAGTTTAGTAAATACCCCATAGCTATACACTGTTGAAGGTTATTTATTCACTAAACGGTTGGAGAACGGCTGTGTTGGAGAATATTTCTAATTTGCCCTAAAATTGGCAGTTTCATCGTCAGTTCCTGAAATTCACAGTTTAGTGAAAACCCAGAATAAAGTTTTTAGAATGTTGTTGTTGTTTTTTTTCCCTCGCATCTTATGTTCTATTGTCCTTGAGCAGACTATGTAACAATATTTTTCTCTCCCAACAAAATTATCATCTTTAGCAAGTATGTATGTGTGCACAGTAAATACCATAAAATTATAAGATACACTATATAATGGAAATTTCTGCCATAAATACTAGCTAATGTTTTGCTGAAAGCTACACATAATCGGAGTTATGTTATTTTGGATATTATATGGTACCATCGAGCAGAGGCATTTAAACAGGGCTAGTGGATCGCTGATTAAGGGGAGCTGTGATTGCAAGTGGTTACTTCCAGTAAATAATCTTGCTACGGTGTGGGGGATATTGATTACGGTCCCATTAAACCTTTATAACTATGAACATGTAGACAATGAGAAGAGCATATTTATTGTATAAATGGCGCAATATAATGTAAAGGAACACTACAGCTTAATGTAGTGGTTCTGGTGTATTTAGCCTGTTCCTCTAGTGTTAGCACTTTGGTAATACCTATAGTGGCTGTCACTCAGATGGCCACTATAGGTGCTTCCTAGTCCAGTGTTGCACAGTGTGCAGCACCTACATTCAGCATCGCCACGCTCTGCACGGAGATGCTAAATGCTCCTAATTTCAATGCGTCTCTATTAGGAGATGCTGATTTGCACAGCGCTCTACCTTACATGCACAAGAGCCTTCTTATTCTTTCCTATGACAAAGCATTTGATTGGCTGAGATCATAAAGATGAATGATTTCAGCCATGGAGGCGGTGCTAGCTGCCCCAGAACCAACAGAAAATGAAAGTTTAATCACCACAGAGGTGGGCTGGGGTTCCTAAAATATAGTACAACACTGTAATGTACCTGAAAATATATTTTTAAATGTTCCTTGATCATGACTCAGCAAATCTGACTGTTGCTTCTTTAATGAACCCTTAAAGGGCTACTGCAAGTATCACTACAGCCTGTTGCAGTGGCTATGGTGCCAGGAGTACCCAGGACCATTTCCCCCAGTATTTGGCAACAGATTTCCCTTTTACCTGACTCTTTGCAGCTTCAAGGCATCTGACTTTCTGAGTGATGCAGACGCCGGATGACGATCCAGTCATCATTCATTTGTTGGGCACGTCAGCTGACCTTTTTTTACAAGCAATAAATGTTGCATAGAATTGATTATTTTTTATGAAGTGCTTATAAATTCCACAGTGCTGTACAATGGGTGGACTAACAGACATGTATTTATAACCAGACGAGTTGAAAACACAGGAACAGGTTGAGAGCCCTGCTCAAAGAGCTTACATGCTAGAGGGAGTGGGGTATAGTGACAGAGATGGTAAGGGTGAGGTAGAATAATATTCACTGGGGGCTTAGCGGGTGTTTTTAAAAATGTTTGATTGTTGGAATGAGAGGAATGAGGGTGCAGGGAAAGAAATCTGTTAACCGTTTAATCGACATGAGGCCGGAACTTTTGGTGAGTCTTAGCTGAGACACCCCTATGACAATGTCGTAGGTGGAGTTTCACTTCTGGCAGCCAAGGGTTTAACCTTGGTACATACAGACTCCAGGCACCATGCCCACTTCAAATCAAAGTGTTACTCCAAGTGCTTATTGTACTCGGAGTAACACTTTAATTTAACCCCTTAAGGACACATGACATGTGTGACACGTCATGATCCCCTTTTATTCCAGAAGTTTGGTCCTTAAGGGGTTAATCTAAAAATTGTGCTACTAAATGTAAAATTATAGTTGTTTAAAATGAAAATGAACCAGTTCATATTCAGGTAGGTATAGCTTTGTTCTATACAAAAACAAACAAACAAAAATGCTTACCAGAGAGAAATTCCCCACCATGAAGTATGGCATCCTAGATTGACCAGTGCAGCTACATGTGTTGGCAAACACCGCAAATGAGACTCTACATCTCACAGTTTAAAGGGACACTATAGACACCCAGACCACTTATTCACATTGAAGCTGTCTGGGTGAAGTGCCCCTGTCCCCTGGGAATGTAAAAAAACAAAAACCACAGGAGTTTCAGAGAAACTGCAATGTTTAAATTGCTCGGTTAAGGCAACCTAGTCAGCCACTAGAGGCAATTCTGGTCTCTAACAGAGTTTAATTCCATGAAACGACTTTGGACATCCTCACACTTTGCATGAGGATGTACGATGTCTTCATTCCCTATAGGAAAGCACTGCTGTAATGCTTTCCTAAGGGATAGTTCTAATGCGCGTATGGTACTCTCTGCACATGCGCATAAGGTACCACCTCTGGTGTGAAATCGTAGGAGGCGGAGGAGACCAAGGCAGCGCTGGATACAAGCAAATGTAAACAGGTGTTTGTACTCAGCTTTGTACTCCTAATGCTAGAAGTACCAGTTCATGCTATGAGTTGTGGGAGGTCACTGCATCACCACGTGTTGTTTTTTTTTCTTCTTCCCTATGCAAGTGGTAAGAGTATGCCATGCAACTAAAGCCCAATATAGATTTAATTTGTTTATAGCTGATTATCTTTATCTATATTTTTGCTAACAGTTTGTTCCCCTTTTAACGTGAGTGCTAAGGAAATGCCTGTCGCAGGTGGATTTAGCAACAAGCTCTGCATGTGACATATTGCCAGGGCCGTCTTTAAGGAGGGGCAAAAGGGGCAGCTGTCCCGGGCCCAGTTACTCCTGGGGGCCCTAAGGCAGCTGCCTCATGGGCCCCCTGCAGCACCTGAGGTAATCAGGAGTCCCCAGCCCTTTTATACTGCTCCGGACTGGGGCCCTGTAATATGGGGGGTGGCTTAATACATACTCATAGCTAGCCCCCTTACACACTGCCCTGAGAGGCTCTTTGTTTCCCGGGCATGCTGGGAGGAAGTGAGGTCAGATCGCCTCCTCCCAGTAAGAACAGATCACTTCCTTCTCAGTGCCGCTGGGGAGGGGGCACACACCACACAGGGAATGCAAGCATTGTGGAGGAGAGGGACTGGGGCAGCTGAATGCAGACTCCCATCAGCTAGGGCCAGCAAGCTCCCACTGGACCCCAGGAAAGCCACCCCACTGTACCCAAAAGGTAAGGAGACAGGAGGGGGGCTAAATATGTTTTGTTTTTATTCATCAGACATTACTAACACCCATGTGTTGGTGTTTGTAATGAAACACACAGGGGATAACTACATCTTACTAATCCTAGAAGAACCTGACAGTTCCCTATTAAATATAAATAAATAAAACATTGACAAATATTTATTTTAACTTTGTAAGAACAGAGTTGAGACATTATATTGGCCAAGGGTGTTGGGAGTTGCTATCCAGAAGCTGCTAGAGGGCAGAGATTAAAATTTGTAAATTGACACTTATATATGTGTGTGTACATGGGTCTCAGTAAGTGTGTGTATCTAGTTTTGTGTGTGTGTGTGTGTGTGTGTATCGGGCTGTGTTTGTGTCAGTGTGTGTATCTGGCTGTGTGTCAGTGTGTATGTATACCTGTGTATGTGCACTTGTGGGTCAGTGTGTATGTTTACCTGTGTGTATGTATGTGTCGGTGTGTAAGTCTCCATCTGAGTGTGTGGTAATGCATACATCCCATCATTTTAATGCCAACACTGCACACAAATACACTCCTACATTCCATCACTAGCACTGTACACAAATACACCCCTGCATGTGTACCTCTGTGTATGTGTGTATCCGAGTGTGTGTACATATGTGTAGATGTGTGTGTGTGTCTCTGTGTGACTGTGCCAGTGTGTGTATGTTGATGTGTGTATCAAAGTGCATGTATCTGTGTGCCAAAGGGTGTGTATCTGTGTATGTGTGTGTATATGCCAGTATGTGTCAAGATGTTTATGTGTGTATCTGCGTATTAATGTGTATGTTTATATGTGTTAATATGTATGTACATACATCCCAGATCAAACAGAACATGGAAACACACCCATGCAAACACAAACATTACATATAAACAAACCCCTTTGCTGAAACACCAATACTACACACAAATGTACATATGCATTTAAAAGACAACACTACATCCAAACACCCCCCTGCATGCAAATGCAAACAATACATGCAAACACACCCCTTGTATTAAAACGCTAAAATTATATTAAAACATCAACTCTACAGACAAAAGAATGCCTGCATTTAAAAGCCAACACTACAGACAAACACATACCCCTGCATTTAAACGCAAACACTTCACACAAGTACACCTCTGCATTCCAATGGTAACAGCACATACAAATACACCCCTACATGCACACATACACACTATACAAAAACATGCTTACCTTCAAATGCACAAACACTGCTCACAAATACAACCCTGCAAGGATTGTAGATCCCCAGCTGTCATAGCATTGCTTGACTTATATGAAAGATGGGAATTTCTCTTTTCTTCCCTCTTGCGATACAGGGAAGGCCTGAAAAATATTCTTGGGCACTCTATACATTAGTTCTGCCGCTTAGTTGGAGTTGAGGTTGTGATTGCATGCCTGGGAGGTGGGGGGCCAGAATCCAAGGGGCCCAGGCAAATGTTTGCCCAGGGTCCAATCAATATTAAAGACGGCCCTGCATATTGCAAAGCTTAGTGTGTGATTGTACATCAGGCATTTTGGGATGTTGCGTGCATCACATGTAAGCAGACTGATATGTGCGTATATGTATTTTGCAGATAGTAATAAGGCCACTGTAGGAACAGCCATTCCTGCTGCTTTTTCAAGACGACCAACAGAATTTTTTTTAACATTCAGGGTACTCTTTCCCCTTAAGACATAAATCAAACCAAAAGGAAACAAATACTTTCTCCTTATAGGAGACTAGCTAAACAGAGTATTTCCTTTCTATCAGTACTGGCCAACTAAGCTGGTTCCCAGTCACAAAATAATAATTAGACAGTTTTTCTTACCATTTAGGCTCAGTTTCACACACTCTCTGTGCCTGTGATCAGCAGCCCAGTGAGAAAATCTAAGCAGGCTAAATAGGGCTGGACAGTGTTAATCGAGTAGCAGCTGAAGCTATTACATGTATGAATCCTAGAATCAGGGGGGGAAAGTACTCCAAATGTTGGCATATGTACCTGCCCTTAGATGCACACATCTCATTGAAGTGGTCTGGGTGCAGTGTCCCTGTCCCATTTAGTCCTGCAATGTAAACATTGCAATTTTTGAGAAACAGCAATGTTTACATTGCAGTGCTAAGTCAGCTTAGTCACCCAGACACTGGGTCGCTTAATTGACGCTGGACAGAGTGTGAGGACATCCAGTAAAATTTCCATAGGAAAGGGAGGGCTTAACGTGCTTGCTGTGCTCACCGCCAGTGTAGAATCCTATTAATGAACCTGCCCCCAGTGACTCTGTCACTATATATATTTCTAGTGCCCCCCTTGTCATCTGATTTCCATTGGAACTTACTTAGAGGAGCACTCTAAGAACCATAACCACTATAGCACACTGTAGTCCAAAAAATAACAATATATATTGCTAAAGTGGAATGGCAACTTTTGCTTCAGCAATATAGCAGAAGACTATAAGCAGAGTAGGAACCTGGGAGACCTAAGTAGGTATAAAACTTAAAAAAACAAAACGGTTTGACTTCTTACCATGGGACACTACTAGGGTACTTCTGGCACCATAACCATTAGTCTAGTGGTTATGGTGCTTAGACTGCCCTTTAAACTGTATGTATTTGACCCTTCACTTGTGCTGAACTTTGGTATGTGACAGATCAGTAATAAATAAGCAAAGACCAGAATTATGGGCAACTAAGGCTTCTTAGACACAAGTTTGATTTCGGGTTATCAGCTGCCATGTCAGAAAGTAACAGTGAACGCAAATGATTGCCGTGGGTTTGTACTATGCATAACAATATTAGTAATAATAAATAAATAAAACCATGACAAACCCTTCGTACACCCCACACACTTGGCTAATGTCCATCACACATGTCATTACTAGATAGGAGCTGTGAATAGACTGCTTGTATTATGCAACATTGAAAGGGGGGACAGAGGTGGCAGTCTTAGGACTGTCGTGGGAAATTACAAACAGATGGCAAGAAGTCCAGGTCTGCTTTTTACAGAACCAATGACACATTCAGGCCAGGCTTGTTCACTAAATTGAGAATTGCCAAGAATTTAAAGTAAATTTAAAAAAAAATATTTTTATTTTCTACAATTTGAAGTTTATTGGAGTTTGTTCACCAAATATCATCTTTATCAAAATATGAGTAAAGTGTAACAATCAAAGGGCACATGTAGATCAAACATAGCGTCATAAAGGAAATAGCAGAAAAACTGAAAAAACACTATATACATTTACTATGGTGCAGCCAGTACGAACGGATCTAGGCGTAGGCTAGTGATAATTATTAAGCCCGTCTGAGGTGTTTGGAGTCTAATCCTAGCATTAGGAACTGTGTTAGAAAGTGTGTTCTATTCTATTGCTGTCTGTACAATATTACAGGCCGTTGTCCACAGCTATGCGGAGCTATAGTAGCCACCCTAAATGTAAAGGGTTTACTGGGTATTGACATGGTTGTGGTTTATTTCTTGAATTGCAACCGACGGACATAAATCCTACTCTCTTGGTCTTGGTCTGCAAAATTCCCTCTAAGCTAAGTCCAGTTTCCGTAAAAAAGTCTCTCTTGGTTATCAGCAGAGGTTAGGATTAGGTGACCTTCTTCTCTAGGAACAATGAGTGAGCCTTCCACCCCCCATTGGTATCTGACGGCATACTCTCTGTCGTTTGGCAACTGGGGCTAGCTGCCTTTTCTCCAGTCGCACCACAAATGGGAGATCTCTGTATAAAGTTACCACTAACCCTCAAAATGCACAGTTCCCAAGCTCTGGATCAAGCCAGAATCGCAGAGCTTGTTGCAATATCCCTAGTGATTATAATGGCATCTCTGGGGTTTCCTCCAGGGCTGCAGCTGCCTTGCGAACCCAGAACGCCAACATCACCAATGCATTTTCCCTCTTTATGCCCATTGAGGCAATCAGTCTTCGTGTGAAGGGCAGCAACTCCTCACACCCAACCTTTTCAGGGATACCCCTCAGGTGGATGTTTATTTTTCTGTGCCTGGATTCCAACACGGCAACTGCTCTCTTGAGTTTCACAACTTGGTGACTGAGCTCTTCTACTTGACACTTGGTCTCCAGTGACTGGTTGTCTCTGGCTTTCTCTCTGGTTTCAACCTCAGAAAGCTTTTTGTGGATTACCCCTATTTCGGTCTGTGTCTCCTGCAAGTCAGCCACACCATCCTCCGCTTCTTCAGCAATCTCTTGATGTCCCCTTTTGTGGAAGGGGAGGAATCTTCATCTGACTCTGACTCTCTCTCTGTAGTCACCTCCTGAGCCCGTCGAGGCAGTGGAGTCTGCGTCTATTTGATTGGTGCCTCAGGCGCTATCTTGGGTGGTATTCGTTCTTCAGGTCTCTCAAAAGAGAGTCTAATATCTGGCATGCCGGACCGAATCAGGAAAACACCATCTATTGTAGGATTTCGATATAAAACTCAAGAACATAAGGTAGCCGCATATGTGGACGACATTGTTGTTGTTGTTGTTGTTTTTTATTGAAGATCCGCTCGCAACTTTAACATTGTTTAATGGAAGAATTTTAAGCATACGGGCGACTATCCGCCCTCAAATGAAATCTTGCTAAATGTGAGATACTTAACGTAACTACTCCGGCGGCGGATTGTGCCCAACTCCAGCAACGATTTCCCTTTCACTGGTGTACGGATCACATGAGATATCTGGGGCTGTGGGTCCCATGCACAACGAAGGACATCTACAGCCACAACTACACCCCTCTTCTAAACATTAACCTGGAGGATCTCAGGATATGGAATTATAATCACATGTCCTGGCAGGGTCGTACCAAGGATCTTATACGTGTTCCACACCATACCCTGTACTAAACCGCACATCTTCAACACTTAGATTGGAAATCCTCAAATTTATTTGGATGGGTAATAGGGCTAGAATATGCCACACTAAACTTCTGAGAGATTGGGGTGGGCTGGCGCGAACTGACATTCGCAAATACTATCATGCAACGACACTGCAGAGGCTCCAGGAATTACATACTGCCTCTCCCCAAAAGCTATGGGTAACACTGAGCAGGACTGCCACCGATAATTCCCTACATGCATTGGTTTGGCATAGAGAATAAGACGCTAGGGGAGGACCCCCCTATAACACAAACGCTAAACCCACAATCCAGACCTGGGAGATGGACTCCCACCAACGGTTTGGCCCATGACCAATCAGGAGGGGTTTATCCCCCTACAAAGAGTGCTAAGCGGATCAGGTGTGAGGGATTTACGGAACTTCATTACAGAAAGAGTGCCCACATTGATGCTCCAGTTTCACTTTGCTCAACTAAAGCACTTCTACCATAACCTACCGCACAGACACAAGATCCATCGGGACTTGACCTGGTATGAAGACCTCTGCTCGCAGACGCCGGACGCAGATTGTACAGTATCTACCCTCTATCAACGCCTCCTAGTGGGAGATAAGGTGAAAAAGGATCTATATGCCACATATGGTGGGACTGCAATAAGATAAAGCCTTATTGGGATGTCCAGTGTTTTGATTGTCCTTCTACATTACACAGACCTTTCGCTCTCTAAATAAAAAAAATATTTTGAGGCATTTACTCAACGCAGCCAAATCATTGATACTAGCGCACTGGAAGCAATCACTACCACCAATGGCTACAGAATGTGAAAGAAATTCATATGGCAGAAGCCAAAATAGTAGACTTACTAGGGCAGGTAGACAAACACACGGATCAATAGAGAACTTGGTATGTATTACTCGCGCAGTCGGCTGCGGATGACTTGTCAGGGCAGAGGCCTGGTGGGGGGTTGAGGGGCAGGACATCCAGCAGACTGGAATAAAGGCAAGTTTACTATATTTAGGGGGGTAGATGGTGTTTTTAACACTACAGGTTCAGGAATACATGTTAGTGTTCCTTTTAAGTCCAATGTCTCTGGGTAGTATAAAACTATGTGAATACAAATAAACAATAATTTAATATTTTAAAATACTCAAACTCCAAATTTCATTTAAAATACCAAAGGCTCTAGAGATCTTGGTGTCTCACAAGATCACGTGTATACATTTGACATGTACTTTTTTGCCTTATTGCAACGTGAAAGTAAAATGTTATGTGACCATTTTCGCATGTCAAATAGAGAATTAACAAAAAAAGAGGAGGAGATTTACCAAGGCAAAACATGTGTTATTCTGGGTGCATAGGGATAAATATTGAGACATTTACTCCTAAATTAACACTGTGCCCCAGAATATCATGTACTTTTATTTTATATATTATTATTATTATTTTTTTTTTTTTTCCCATTCAAAGTTTATTTAGCGTTTTGTAAGTTTAGGGCTGTATAGCTCTTATAAGATTAAGAATAAAATATCAAAGGCCGGTTGATGTTAAAAACTGCTGTATAATGTTTACATTCTTTTTTTTAATTCTTTTTTTTTTGTGTGCAAATAGAATACATAGATACGAGCAATGCCACAACAGCTATTGCCCGCCAAGTGATCGACATGTAGACAGTTGTATGGCATCTAATAACATTGCACATGTTATAGTATATTGTATGTCAGACTATGCATTACATGGGTAAACAGTAACTTGAACGTTGTTCACAGACCTGCATAACTTTTGGGTCAACTAAGTGGTAGAGGTCAGGTTAGTACTGTGGGTGCCCTTCTGCTCATGCGGGTTAATTTATTTTTTATTTTTGCTCTGCTTTTAGAATAACAGACTCGCATGGTGTACCTCAAAGGCAATCCTCGTGCTATTCAAACATTCTCTAGAGAACTATAGCACAGTCAGGTGAGGTCTGTTAGTTATATCAAAGTGTGCAAGCCACCAAAGCTGCAGCTACAAGTAGGTTGTAATCAGTGTGTTATATGTGTGCGTCAGTAGCTTGATGTGTGTGTTGCGAGCCTTTCCTTTAGTGAACATGCAGGCTTGGTGTGGTCTATTATAGTAAGGTTAAAAGCACAGCAGGACAATACATGAAAATACAGTAAATGTATATAGTAGAGGGTGTTCGTCTGTATAAAGGGTCTCCCTCATGGGGCCCCTTGTGATAGGCTTGGGAGTCCGGTTGGCATTTGCCTGTGAGTATAACTGGTGCCTCACATGTGGTCCAGGTGTCCGTCAGCCAATGCCTTTCAGGGGCATGTTAGAGTCCCACTCGGCGCAGCCGGTCAGCCTGCCCAGTTTCGTGAGTCCCAGCGATGAAGTACCTGGATGGTATGTCGGCCGTTGGAGAGCTTCCAGCTTGTCGCTCTGTGTTGCCGTCTGACTCTGGGTCCTCCAGCCCGATTCATGGGTGCGTCTCTGCTTGGAATGGTCCAGGCGGGCCCTCGGCCCAGAAGAGTGGTGGGAGGCTGGCAAGGCTTTGGGCTGTAAAGCAGTGGGCCCTGGAGGGGTGAGTACCCATTGTGCTTGTGTTCCATCAGTTACTGCGGGTGTTCCACTGGTTCGTGGCTTGGGTTTGAGCGGCTGTGCTTTGTGAGCTGCTCTCAGCCGGTGTGCTGGGTATTTCCCGCCTCGCGGACATTTTGGGCTCTTCATCCGTGCCAGGATTGCAGGTGTCCGTCGTCTGTTTAGTCGCTTGTTTGGTGGCGCCGGTGAAGGTGAGTGCTTGTTTGGGTGCTGTTGAGCCTGGAGCTGCAGCCTCTCTTCCAGTTTACTCCAGAATGTTGTGAAGGCTCTGTCCAGTCTGACCTCTATGTCCACCCATATTGCTGTAGTGTCTGGGTTCCTCGTAGCGTCCGCCATGTTGGCTGGGTCGGGAGAGGTGCTCTTAGTTATAGTCCCTCTGTTCCTCGTGTGGTGTGGGTCAGAGTAGTCCCCCAGGGTTGGACTGGGATTACCCCCACCGGTCCAGAGGGGGGGTTGCAGGGTACCTGCACTACATGATGTGCATCTGTGCCTCTTGGGGCTGGGAGGTCGGCCGTCTCTCCCGCCCTGTGGTCAGCGGGCCGCGTGGCTCAGTGTGCTGCTCGTTGGCTTCGGTGCAGCTTCTGTCCTCGGTAGTACCTCGTTGCTCCGTGCTAAGGTAGGTGAGGCTTTAGCTGAGTTGTGTCTCGGGTTAATTTGGGCTAAAAGTCGCTTTTTCGGTAATGATAGTGAGGAGCTCATGCAAGATGCGTCTTTGCTGCTTGGCGGTCAGGCCCCGCCCCCATGTTTACATTCTTATGACAAAATGTTGGTGCAAAAAGGAGGGAAAGGATCCTCAGAGAGAACAGAGATGCGAGGAAAGCAGAAGAAAGAAAGCGACAAAACAGAAGAAGAAGAAGAAGAGAAAAAAAGGGGGAGGGTAGAGGGGAGTTAAGTACATATCTCTCCAAGCATTATCCGGTCAGTCCGAGGGTGGTATTGGGAGGTAGTTATAAAATAGTTTTATCATTTCACTAAATTCTATATTGACAAACATACAGGACAAGAAAGAAAAAAAAAAAAACACGAATTAACAATTCTGTTCATAATAATATGTATCTACTACTGTTAACCACGCATGCCTCAAATAATCATGGATGGAGGCACAGATAACCACTGATCATCAAACGCATATAATACTGTAGAGACCTACATAGAGGTAGAGATATTCGTATATCGCAATTTGAAGGTTTCACGTGCGGTAGATAACCATATAATTCTTCTTCATACCTCGTCCCCAAACCATGCAATGTACTGACCTAGGTTTATGGACCAGATATTTATATCATGGCAGAACTGGATATATTCTCCAAGTTTTCAATTCGGCTAATTTAGTTTCACATTTGGAATTCACTTTGAGCATATACATTTCCAAAAAACAAACCGAACCTGTATTCTAAACATACAAATCTTGGAAAATAGACACTAATGTGGAAAGTTGTACTTGATTTGGGTAGATATCATTTGAAATGTCCAGTGTTCATATAGCTAGACTATCAACTGTCAGTCCATTTGCCTTTCATTTGTATCATTTATCTTGCACAATTTCACCATACCTCTCATTAATTTTTCAACCAGTCGTTGTATAATTAGTCTTTCATCTCTTTCTCTGCAAATGTATCTTGTTTGTACTTGGAGCCAGATACTGACTTTTGAATATAAAGGCCACACAGGATGAAGGCTGGGGAAATGTTTCTGTAATGGCATAGTTTAGATTCAGATATTGCTTTAATCCCTTTTGCAGTAAATTGTAGACTCGTGTTGTCTGCGCTGTCTAAAGTGGTACATTACTGGGTTGAGGAGTACACTGGAAGGAAGTATAAACGTGTGTCATTTCTTGGTATAGGTAACTTAAGAATTCCTAAATTCTCCATATATGCAAAAAATGTGTTATGCGCCCATGCACTTATATAGTGCCCATGGTATTTAGTGCCATGGGAGTTACATTAATTTGTGTGATATGTTCTGGCTATGTCAGAAGAACATGATGTTAAATGTAAATGTTGTTGTTTTTTTCTTTAAAAACACTCAACTCAAGATACATTTTTGATTTTTTTTTTTTTTATGCAAAATTTAGAGAACTGATCGTTCCAATTAAAGGGACACTCCAAGCACCAGAATATAGACCAATCATTTGTGGTTATGTGCTACAGGGGAGGGTTCAACCTGCAACCTCACATCTCGATCTGCCATAAAATTGGAGACCACATTATAACAGTACATTATGCATTTACCTCTTTACTTTTCCATCTCCAGTAAAATTAGATATATTGAAAATAAGCTTTCAGACTGGAATTATTATGAGAAGCAAATATGCTAAAATACTGAGAATTTGAGTGCATGAGCAATGGTACAAACCATAGTAATAAATATCAGTAAACCTAGAACAATTTGGTAAAACACAGTATAGTAGAATAGTGTTAGAAGGTAAAGGTAGAAGATAGGCAAACATGGTGGGAGTATGAAAGAAAGGGAGCTAAAGCATTGGAAGAAAAAAAAGTGGGGAGTTTGGAATTATGAAGGGAAGTATATGAGACTGTAACCACAATGACCACATCTTCAATAAATTGTCAGTTGAACTGTGGATGTTGGATTTTATCAAATGTTCCAGTTCGATCTACTCTTTGGAAGTTTAGTCTCATTCAGTAAAGTGACTAAACTGCTCTAAAATTGTGCTTTAAATATAATAATAATAATAAAAAAAGAACCAGGATGCATTTAGCATGGAGAATTTGGAAGGAATACATGCCCCTTGTTTCAGAAGCAGTTTGAGAAGGACGCTGCTGCCTGCCACCAGTGCCACCAGTACCTGGCAATCACTTTTTGCCAGAAATTCTTTTTGCTTTTGAAAGGATTGATAGTGTGACTATCAATGGATTTCTCGGCGTGTCTGCTGATGCTCTGTGTCTACGGTCAGTCTGATCTGCCTTCCAAGCATTGATGAATAGCGACATAACCAATACTCTAGTGGTTATGGTGCAAGGAAGGCTCTTCATTCATACTGTTTCCTAATGGTTCTGGAACTTATTTGGGGTCTGCTGGGTGCCGGTCACCTCCTCCATGAGAGCTGGAAGCCCTCTGTCTGAGTGCAGGGTTTAGCTCATTGGCTGCGAGTGATCAGCTGAAACTTCCAACTCTCCATGTAGGAGGTGACCAGCGACTTGTTAACTCTAGCAAGGTAAGTTATTTAATTGTTGGCAAATGGTTTGGGTTACCTTTTCTAAGGAGTGATAAGGCACTCCTGGTATCACACCCACTACAGCGTGCTGCAGTGGTTATGGTGTGTTGAGTGTTACTCAAAGGGGTAATGCAAACACCTTCCATAAACCTATCTAGAAAATACATCTCAGCACCCCTCTTCTTGTTAGTAATTCATACAAAGGTTTTTAAAATAACCGTGCCATTTTGCAATTTTTAACTGTATTTTCTGTCCTTTTGATAAACAGCCCACTTAAGAAGTCCTTCTAGTGTCATTGAATATTCTTGCAGAAGTTAATTAGATCACTTTTTAAGCAGTTCCTATCCATAATAAATAAATCCATTTTGGACAGGAGCTACCCAGCACTTAATACTGAAGGTCAAATTCATGCCCCTTTTTTTCTTTTCTTTCAATTTCCTAATGGTCTTTTCTGAAAGGTGTACTCTGCATTAGACCTGAGGTCTAACTAATGATTTAAACATTACATATATAATACTACCACCTAATCAGTTTATTTTATGGCAATCCTCCCTTTGAACAAGAATTTTTGTTTTTAAGATCCTTTCCATTTACTTTATTTTATTAAACCTTGGTCAGTCCTCATCATGTATTTCTTACACTCTGTTTTTGCCCTTATTTTATAGGCATATTTTAATGAGGTTCAGGGGTGCTAGATTTTTAGGAACTGTATTTTGAAGAGATTGAGGAGAATATACCTAGCATAAACAGTCTTTCTAATTATGTGCTGATTTGGAACCCAAATCGTATGCTGGGGTCTTTTATTATTATGTATAAAGTGCCCATATATTCTACCGCTCTGTACAATATGTGGACTAACAAGTAGATGCAACAAGACAAGTTGGACAAATCGATGATGCTGACGGCCCTCCTCAAACAGGTTTACATTCTAAAGGGGTAAAATTACACAAGATGAGGGAGCGATGTATTTCATATAACAGAAAATCTGTATTTTCGTTTTTGAATTTATTTTTGTAACCATCGCATCATAAACAAAAGATCATTAAACAGTGTCAATTGTTTTCTATATGCAAGAGAGAAAGGAAGCTGTTGGCAAAGGAAGTAAGAAGTAGTGTACACCACCTATCTACCAATCCAGGAAATGTGAAGAAAAGTTGAATTGTCTAAAGTGGTGGTTGTCTAAAAGTAGAAATTAGATAACCAATAAGTTGAATTTTTTTTTTTAATATAGTTGAGGAGGTTCATTCAAATAGACTATCAGTTTGTCTATGTCCATCAGAAACCAAGGATTTGTTTTCGTATAGCAAAATAAGAGTTGCCCACTTTTCGCACCATCTGGTTTTAGGCAATTATCATTGATCCATACTGGATCGTGAAAGCTAAGGATATAAGATTGGAAATTTTAATTCTGAAAGTCTTCATTTTGAAGTAAGACCACACAAAACAGTCGTCATATTTTTTGTTTGTATTGTATATAAAAGAAAAGGTTTCAACAAGGCGTAATTCTTATATGGTTTACTCTTTTCCCATTTAAGCCTCCAATGGAGGCAATAGAAATAGAAGAAAGCCAATAACTGTTCGTGAATTTTCAGCTTGTAACCTGCAATCTTTCATTTAAATTTCCACTCTGCCATTTCTAGCATTGCATGCACTGCATTAGCTTCAACTGCTTGGGTTTTAATAATTGTGTTTTGAACAATGTGTGCTTAGATACGAACCTGTGTTATGTCTTTTAGTTGACATCAACCGGACCGGCCTATAATTCCCATTTTGTCTAGTGACGCTACAAACTTGGATTTCTTCCAACATTTTGGGCAGAGAATGAGGCTTAGAGACCTTAAAATTATAAGAAGAACTCTGACTGTGATACATTTCTCAAGAAATCTTGGATGAATGCCACCAGGGAAGAGAGTTGCGCTATATTTATTTTAAATTCTCTCTATAGCTTAAATTCTTCTTTTTTTTTTTTTTTGTCTTGTCTTCTTTTGACAAGTGTTAGACAAATGACAAAAGCAGAATTGTTGTTTTCATTTGTTGTAATTGTTCTAATATTAGCTGTTCAAAGATCTACAGAGAGGTCTAGAACAAAAGAGGACAGAAATCCCTAAGCTATAAAAAAAATCTGTTCGTGTTCTTTGAAACATATTTTAAATAGTTTTTAAGCTGTTTGAACTGTCTTTTTATGAAAATCTTTATTCCTTTTACATTCAATGCTTAGTGTGCTAGCACATATTTCCCAAAGGGTACCTACTTTTCCTAATTGTGCATAGAATTAATTTTTTATTTGTATTTTTTAAATTATTTTACAATTGGTACAGAAATCCAGAAATATGCAATATGAAAATTAAACAATCACATAAAACAAGATATCAAACTCACAAACCAAGAGGAAATTATGATATTTCAAATAATGAGTATAATCGGGGGATATTATTGGGTCAAAACATAGTTATCATTCCAGTAATTGCATTGTGTGTGTATATATATATATATATATATTTGTAAGGGACTTTTATTGATGTGCCAACGTTTCAGATTAATACATAATCTTTCATACAGGACAAAGTGCATTAAAGGGAAACTCCAGTGCCAGGAAAACAATCTGTTTTCCTGGCACTGGAGGTACCCTCTCCCTCCCGCCCACCAATCCCCGGTTACGGAAGGGGTGAAAACCCCTTCAGTCACTTACCTGAGGCAGCGACGATGTCCCTCGTCGCTGTCTCCTCCTCCTCCTCCGCGCTGCTCCTCCTTCTGATTCCGTCGGCTGGTGGGCGAGACTGATCCCGCCCACCGGCCGAGGAGACCTAATGCGCATGTTTCTCAATTCCCCCCCTCTAGCCCCTCCACGTGTCCAATTCCCCCCCAAGCCCCACCATATACTCATTCTCCCCCTACCAGCCTTGTGTGTCTCATTCTCCCAGCCCCCTCGTGAGTTTCAATCACCCAACCCCCCATGTGTCTCACTTTCTCTCCTCCCTCCCCATGTGTTAATTTTGGTGCCAAATTTCAATTTAGTTTTAGTCATAGTCTTGACTAAAAAGCCATTTTAGTTTGTCATAATTTAGTCGTCTGAATTGTTTTTGTTTTAGTCGACTAAATCTTAAAGATTTTAGCTGAATAAAATCTGGCTAAAATTGTTAGTCTACAAAATTAACACTGGAGCAGAGCTGTATGAGTATACTACTCATTTGGAGCATGTAACCTCGTCCAAAGATATGCATCCATGCGGGATCGCCACTGTAATGATGTCAATGTTAGGGTAAGCAATTTAATGTTGTTTAATGGAGCATTAAACCCAAATATTACAATGTTTAAAATGTACACACATCCGTTCCTGTGGGAACAGTACTGGTAAAAAAAAAACACAGTGAAAATACTGTTTGTCATGTATTTACACAAAAGAGAGACTTGTTTTTATTATCTCCAATGTTGCAGAAAACGATTGCAAAGGCATCTTGGGAATTCTCAGATTAGAAAATTATTAGTTTTTGAGAAAGTTTTGGTTTTATTTAAAGCTTTTCAAAAGTGCAATGTAAAGCGCTGCAAGAAAGTGAGTGTGAACATTGGTAAAGCGGTGGTGTGTGTAAATTGGTGGATATAAAAGTTAACTCTGGCAGGAGCATACACAACAGGTTTACGTGGAACAATGGGGATACTTTTGTTGCAAATGACAGGCCTACAAACAATACTTTTATACTCAAAATGACAGGATTTGGAGACAAACTGAATGTTGGAAGTAAAAGTTAGACCACAAACAAAGATGGCACCAAGGCAGCTAACTGTGAACTGATGATGGATCTTTATGTAATAAAACCAGAAAGCCTGACTCTTTAAACAAATATGTTTTGGTTTTTAGATTATTTGTCTAAAATGTGGTTTGGAGGGGTAGGGGGAGAGATTTCAAATGAAAGGATCACTATAGTGTCCTCCTGTGGCGCTGAAGGGGTTAAAACCCCTTCAGCAGCTTACCTTAATCCAGCTCCGGGCTCTCTCGGCGCTGGTGACCTCTCCTCCCCCGCCGGCGTCAACTCCCCCATCCGACGACAGCAGAGCCGAATGCACGGCAAGTGCCGCGCACATTCAAAGTGTCCATAGGAAAGCATTTCTCCATGCTTTCTTATGGATGCTCTGCGCGATGGAGGCGAAATGTGCCTCCAGCGTCGCAGATTTGCCTCTAGTGGCTGTCCAGAAGACAGCCACTAGAGGCTGGCTTAACTCTAAATGTAAACATAGAAGTTTCTCTAAAACTTCTATGTTTGCATCTGAAGGGTTAAAACCTGAGGGACGAGGGGGCGGGGCCGGACCGCCGAGCTGGTTGGTCGCATGTGAGACCAGCTCCCGCAGCCATTAAATTACAAGCCACATTTCTACCATTTTTTTTTGGCAAAAAACCTGCCGGCTACGGTGGCCCTCGCCGGGCGGAGAGCCCTGGACCCAGGGTGAGGCTGGCCACACGGGCTACAGTCCCCTGGAGGGGAATCCCACCTGGCTTTACCGCGGCCTACTCCGGAGGCGAGCGGGGTGGACGGCCGCTGCCCTGCCGCTTACCGTTGGACGCTCGGAGTCAGACCGGCGGGGATACCGGCTCCGTACCCCCCCCCCTCTGGACCGGGGGGGTGATCCCGGTCCTCCTCATGAGGTTTACTCAGCCCAAACAGAGGCGCGACAGGCGATAGGAGAAAGCAGCACCTTACCAAACATGGCGGACGCCGCGTGGTCTCCACGATCCAGTGCTGACCTCGACCACATCCTCTTCAGGCTAGACCAGCACTTCACTAATTACTGCCAGCTACCGCAACAGATGATGCGCTGTCCTGCCTTTCCATCAACGGGTACCCACTGCATGCCGCAACGTTCCCCTCCACCAGCAGGGATAACCCTACCATGGCGGCGGATCAAGCACCGCTCCTCCATGACACGCAAAGCGGCACCACGGAAGCCACTTAAAGGGCGCCAAACCCGCTCACAACCGCAGCCCGGGATACAGAAGGGGACCCCACAAGCGAACACAGAAGCGACCTACCTGCCTGCAATTGCGGGCATTGCCCTGCTGAGTGACTATTCGAAATGGGACTGAATGATACCCCCGGCTTGCATAGCCTAAAAAAACGAATCCAGGACTGAGCAGTGAGCAAGGCCCTCTGCCGCACACAGTAACGACCTGCCTACATGGTGGTGCTGGTGCTTATAAATTTATATACCTGTACATTGCTGTTCTTTATGGCAAAAATGTATGCTTAAATGTATGCTTATGTCTAAAGCACTATATAGAAGATGCACTGTATCGTCGCTAGGCAGCATTAATCATATGCCGTACTTTGATATCTCTCTTGCCTTAGCATGGCTTACCCTCCCTACGTTTACCCCCCTGCTAGCAATTTTTAATACTTGCAAAGCGCAGGGCTGTTAGGTTTGACCAATTTAGTGCAGTACAAATGATTGTTATTTAGAGAACGCAAAGCCACACAGCTTCCGCCTTAAACATAATCCCAAATGCCATATGCACGTCTAGCCTAATCTTCACTATTACACACTACTAGGGAATCATAGACTGCTGCTTGATATCTACTAGCCTCTCTGACTGCTATGCTGCAGCATACTTCTCCTATTACTTAAACGTACCTGTTGTGCAAATACTTAAAGCATGTATCCAGTAAAAAGCGAACAGACTATAGTACCTGCTGGTAGCCTTCTCTATGTTCCTATATACTCGTCTGCATAACCATGTGTACGTATATTCTGTATGCGATCCTCATT
Organism: Pelobates fuscus; assembly: GCF_036172605.1. Lineage (NCBI taxonomy): Eukaryota > Metazoa > Chordata > Amphibia > Anura > Pelobatidae > Pelobates > Pelobates fuscus. Next base: position 89,462,244 of record NC_086317.1, on the reverse strand, counting down.
TCACTAGCATGTTACCTTTATTATTATAATCAGTGTAAATCTACGTAACCAAGCTTGTCTAAAATTTGTGCCTGTTACTTCTCTACCCCGCATGTTAAGCGAGGAATGATCTAAGGACTGCTTTCGGGGCACCTCAGTATTATATGTACCACTCGTATGCACTGAAAAAATAAAGAATTTAAAAAAATTAAAAAAAAACCTGAGGGACCTGGCACCCAGACCACTTCATTGAGCTCAAGGGGTCTGGGTGACTATAGTGTCCCTTTTAAGTAAAAGAAAGAGGGTGATAAACAAAAGGAGCAAAAATGCAAATTACCCCAGATGGAAAAAACACATACCAGTTGGAATGAGTTGCACCGTGATGACAAGGGTAGCCTATAATATATGGATTGAGGGGTAGTTTAAAACGCACAGGTTAGAGTAAACTCCATACCATTTTGCAAACATTGGCCAGTTCAGGCCTGATATGATCTCTGCTCTTCTTGTTGGACTGGATCAATGCTGGCTGCTTTTGCTAAGTGCAGTGTCCAGGTCAGAGTCCAGTAAAGTTTGGGATGCTTGGACCATAGGGTGGCTTGGGTCGGTACTACAATATGACATGGTATCATGGTCCCAAATCCCTATTAGTTAGGGTAATTAAAAGGAAACCAGTACCACACTCTACTTGGGAAATGACCGTAATAACAAAGTAGCAGGTGAAACCACTAGCCTTCATATAATGCAGTGTGGGGGGAACTTGCTAAATATTCAAATTAACAAAAAAATAAAAGGGAAAGCGGTATATATGCTGTGAAGGTTGTAATTGTGAGATGAATGGTCCCACTGTGTCAATCACTATAAAAGATGGCCCAAAGGCAGGAAATTATTAACAAAATCACTTTTGAAGAATTCCTTGTAAAGTTTAATCCGTGCAATAAGGTCCCCACCATTCTAGCTGGCTGGAAGATGCCCCAGCATATCTAATTATAAGGGGCCAGATTGTGAATAATGCTGAGCAGGTAATTTTGAGTGCAAAAAAAAAAAGAAAGACCACTTGTCTGTTTTTGGCCTCCCAGAGCAAAATTTGACAGCCATCCCCTGTGTGTTGATGCAGACTGCAACTACAGATTGTGCTTGAACACAGACATAATGGAGCTTCTAGGTGCCAGGGAGATGATATGAGATCACTGGAGGATGGAATGAGCCTCTTGATTCAGCAGGTGCCTGATGGAGCCCACACATGTGCTCTTTTTCTGTGCACCGGTCTGACCACACTACCCAAGTTCAAAAATATTGCAAGAGCTAGGTAGTCCAACTTATGTAACATGGAATTGGTGCAAAAGGGCAAGCAATACCATCGGAATCCAATCATATAGGTTTTTTTAAATTGTGTATTTTTCTATAATATATTTTCGAACAGCTGTTTCAGATTGTATGTGTAAGGGTGGTAAAGATGCATATCACTCAATCACTTGTATAGACACCTGGGACTCACATTTGTGTAGTTTATTGAATGGAAAATTGAGTACTTTTATTGGTACTCTGTGAGTACATATTGTTTATACTGTGAGCACTTTGGTTTTAATAATAAATAGTAGTGCTCTATCAAAGCTTCCCTCTGCGTTCTGCATAAATATTGCATCATGCAATCTTGAATATATTTTAAGTTTCATATATGGAACCCACAAGGGAAAGAATGTCTGTCAGTTTTTCTTTAGAAGTGATAAGTATGTATCCAACCTGTGTGAAACATGAAATTGTGTTGTTTTGTTTTTTTTTATTTGTTTTGTACGCAGGAGATGCCTACATTAAAAATAAATACACATTTTTTTACTTTTTCCATCTAAAACGTTAGAGTGCTAATCAACAATTTTTTTTTTACTGACATTTGCAAATACAATGCAGTATTTATGATGACCGTGCCCTAATCTAGAGGGAAGGAAGTAGTATTCTGTTCATGGCAAGGGCAGACCTTAAAAGCTCAAGTGCCAATTAATTAAAATAATAAACCCACAACTATATGGTATGTGTAATATATGTCTGTAATATACACTCTGAATATGGTTTAAAAGGGCAAATAAATTAATCATGAAAATATTTCGCTTGACTGTTTCTATAAGAGTTTCCTCCCTTATGGCTAAAGGATTTTTGCAAACCTCCTTCTATAAATTCCTTGTCCGTGATACTGAATGATGTCATCCTCTCGACCTGACCCCTGCAATGAATAAGTCTTATTTAGAACTGCCTAATGAATAAATTTGCTTATTCTGAAGGTCCAGAGATCCATAACCATTAATGTGTCGCAACTTTCCTTTTTAAAAGCGTTACCGAGGAAGTACCTTATACATCACTTCCATTATCGGAAGAATACGTCCGCCCACCTTTGCGTCAGACACAAATGGACGCAAAGGTGGGCGGAGACAAGAAAACCCGTCTGGCGGAAGCAGGAAGTGGAGGATGATAACAGGAATAAGGCGCCAAAATTAAAGATTGGACTGGTATATAAACAAGGAAGTGGGACCCATGATTTCTGCACTTTGAAAAAGACTCTAATAGTCGAAACGCGTCAGTGCTGCTACTTAGGTTTTTTTTTTTTACTCCTATGCACTTTATATCCCGGTTTTATTTTCTGTCATTAAATTTATAATGGAATGGAGTGGAATCCAAATGATGACCAAGTGTTAATAAGTATATTATTTTATTTTCACTATTACTGCGCCCCTCTATCTCTATTTGTATTTGTGCATTCCCAACATAATTTGTGAGCAAAGATTTTGCAACTTGAGATATTCTAAACAGGTGAATTTGAGTTTTGTACATCGCAAAACTTGAACATGAAAACAGGCCGTTTGATATAACTAATGGTTCATAAAACCTGTTACATGATTTTAACTTGAAGAAAACTACATCTAGAAAATATCAAGCTAATCAATAACCGTTACGGTTATTTAGACCCCTCATGCCAAACCAGGACCTGAATACACTCATCAACTTGCCATAATGCAGTTAGAGTATTAGGCTTACACTGGGCCACCTTTCAAATTGCTCAAACAGTAATGTTTTAATTATCGTGGAACATGTTTACAAACGGACAATGTTGGCAAATTTCCCAGACTATAACCAATGCCAGAGTTTGAATAATTGTTTAACAGAATATGGATTGAGTATGTACTGTGGGTCATAGACTTTACTCACTTTGAAATCTTGAAGTAAAGGAAATAATCAAGGAAAGGTGGCACGCTGCTTTTACTAAGCTTCCAGCTCCAGGAAAAATCTTGTCGCGATTTGGCGTAATTTTTTTACGCTAAATGCTGATTCTCTGTGCCATAATATGGTGCCACTTTCATTTGCGGCAAAATAGCTGCAGGCGTTCCAACGTCGTAAGGGGGACACTATACTCGTACATTCTGGCATCACAGTTATGATGTTGGCCAATAGGCTTCTTTTGCTACCTATATAAACCTCATCCAAGATCTATTTGTTGACATGTTGTGGTTTTATTTTGGTTCCCTATCAGCACGTCCTTATGTATTTTCTGACTTCAGCTTGCTTTGAACACTTGTAACTCTGTTATCGTAACCTCTGCTATCTTTATCAATACCGTGTACCTATGTTCTCCTGACATTTGTTTGTATCACATTTACCTTGTATATTTCCAAATTGTGTTGCATCTGGCCAATCCTAAGGACATTTTATACGCTCTATCCTGTTTTCTACTTTTTCCGATTCTTAGGTTTTATCTCATCCTGACAATATCTCTGTAATTCTCTACTCACAGGGACCTAGATAATGGACACAAAGTATTTGGTACCAATTGGTAGCCAGTCATCACCAAGATGTATTCATTCCAGAATATCAAAACCACAATCCCAGCTCAAAGGATTGGGAATGTTCTATGCTGAATTTGCCTTTATCTCAGGATTCATTTGATAAAGAATTAATTATGGAGAATGGATAAAGAAATTGGAAGTTTCATGCCAAAATAATGAAGTGGCATTGAAAAATATATTTAGATTTTTTTTAAAAACTTCCAACTTTTGTTGTTGTTGGTTTTGTTTGCGCTTCACAGGTCCAATAATGCCACTAATATCTCCTTTCTATAATTATAAAGTGCTGCGGAATATGTCGGCGCTATATAAATCATTAAAATACTCTTAAATTATTATTATTATTATTTTTTTTAATTCTTTATTTTTGTTGTGCATGGTTTGACAAAATGATATACGCCACAATAGCAAACATAATCCAGTTAATATCACAGATTCATACATATGCGGCAATGAGGTGAAAGCACATTTTTAAACATATTTTTAAGCATTTTTAAGCGTGGTAAGACTATCTAGCGATAATTGACATGCAATTTTAGTGCCAGAACAAAAGATATAATATCATGCTAGGTAGGTCTCGATTTTGTAGTTTACATGTGTGTACATGCTAGCTGCAGTCGCTAGTTGTATAGTAACTGACAAACAGGTATAACAGGCATAGTATTGCATAAGAATAAACTACATATTTTTTAAGTTAGTTAAGAGGAAGAGTATAGCAACGCATATAGCATCATGCTGGGCGCTGTTAGACATGGTTGTGGAATATCAATAGCTAAGTACAGGTGTTCCACATTGAGTACTTTGCTCATGGGCTCTCATTATGCCTCCCTTGTATTATGTGCATAGTAGAGGAAAGTAAAATGGGCCACACTAAGAACTAGGCATGAGAATAACCAGTGATGGCTGATAGTTGCGCTGGTGCACAGTTTACTAGATGGCAGAAGACAGTTAATCGGTTGCTTAACTAGTAGTTGTGTCAGTAATCAATTTGTAGTAGCCAGGTTAACTGTTTATGTGCCTGATGTACCCAATGTGTGTAGTAAGAGATACTACTGATATAGTGAGCCCCTAAGCTTGAAGTGTTAGCATGCTGGTTCTGAGTATTAACGTATCTTTAAAAGGCTTTGGTAAAAATAGGGAGAGTGCAAGAGCATAACTACTGTAAACTAGGTTTAGAGGTGTATAGGCCCAGTGAAAGTCATGAGTATCGGCAGGGGGCTTAAATCTAAATGGTATTGGGACTCATACAGGAATATCTAACTCTGAGTCACGTATGTGAGTTCAACTGTGGGTATTTTGGACTGAACCTGTTTTTATGCGCTGCATGATTAGTCCTTATAGTAGTCCATGTGATTCAGCCCACGCCAACTCTGGAGGCTTGGGTCCGGAGCCCAGTGTGGGAGCCGTGGATGGGCTGTTGCTGACCACCGTCCCGGTGTGAGACCGCCCTTGCCTCCCTGATGCCGACATGCCGGTCGTCCTTGGAGGGGATCTGAGTTTGGGCGCACTGCTGTAAGCTCCCGGTCCCGGGTGCCGCCGTATGGAGTAGGTGAGCATTTCGGGTTTTGCTTCCTCTGTGCCGTGCCCGCTTGCCATTCTTTGGTCTCCTCATCTTGTGTGTCGTGAGCCGACTCCAGCTCCCGCCGTTCGCAGGGCCCTGTTTGTCTGAGGGTGGGCTGGTGTGGGTGTCCCGTTGATCTCGGGGGTCCGCTTCTGGGTAGTAGTGGGGAGTGTTGTGTGGTGGCTGCTGTCTTGGCTCCCTCAGCAACGCCCGGTCCCGCCGTGGGCTAGAGTGTCTATTCTGGAGGGTCTGTAGCCCTTGCCTGGGTGGTAGGCTGAATCTTGCTGGGTCTCTGTTGCGATGGGATACCGCCTGTAGCTGGATCTTCCGCGCTTGGTTGCGGCCTTGTCTCTTTCTGCGCCATTTTTGGACTCTGGCTGCCGAGGTGAATGTACGCCCTTGTTTGATGCTTGCCAGTCCCGTTGTGGGAATGTGATTAGCAGTATTGGCTGTCTGCGCTTGCTGCTCTCTTAGTGCCATCTTCTCCCAGAATTTGGCGAAAAGCATATCAAGTTTGGTGAGAAGGTCAGGCTTCTCTATGGGCCGGGCACATGTGGCGGCGGCCATTTTGACGGCGTTCGCTTCTTCCCGCCGTCAGCGGGGCTCTATCTTGGAGCTTAAACAGGTGAGTATACCGTCAGGCTTTGACCGGGGTAACCCCCACCGGTCCGGGGGGACGGGACAGGGTGTTCGTGTGGCTGCCCTTCCGATGCAGGGCCGGGGAGAGCAGCCGCCTCCCCCCAGTCCCCTCACCTCTAGGCCGCGTCTGGCCATCTCAGGCTCCCAGTCTCCGAGAGGCTGAATTCCGGTTTCAGGCTTGTCACCAGGGTTCATATGGCTTTATTAGCGCTTCCCGGTTCCGGTTAGACGCTCGGATTCGGCTATTATCAATAGTTTTATGGCTCGGTAGACAGGAGCCCTGCCTGCATGCGACCGTTCGGTTTGCTGGCTTGGCCCCGCCCCCTACTCTTAAATTATGAGTAAATTACTAATGGTATAAAATGGTCTCCAAACCTACTGGTGTATATTCTATTTGGTAGAATAAAGATTTGCTATAGATGCTATTGCTTTCCTCAGGCAGCATTTTATATTCTATAAACTGCTCTTTATGTATGTAGTGACAGCATGTGGAATTTATAGCTCTCCAGGAAAATATGACCGAGGTGGCATCTTGCTTCTGGTTCTTCAGCTATTTCTAGAAATGCCTGCACATTGCTTAATCTACTGTTCTATTTCTGGCACTGATGACTGATTCTTAAGGTGTTCGCATACAACTCGCTTTCCACTCTGAATAAAAAGAATAAAATGTTTAACAGTGACTCAGACAAGCACATTTCTTGTTAGAAAGTAGATTACTTCTGATCCTTCATCACTGTTCTTTGACCACCATCTCTATTGCCTTAATGTGTTAATGTTTTGTGTCACGCTGTTAGTGTTCAACTTAAATATTGAAACATGCATAGACATTACCAGATTATGCACTAAAGTTCACAAAAAAATGTTATTCAATCCTTACATTTTTTTATTTTTTTTAATTCTTTATTTTTTTGTGCAGTTTATTACATATTATTGACATACGCCACAACAGCGTGTTTGTGGATGCACATACGTTTGACAGTGGCATGAGACATTGCACATTTTTATATAGTTATAACAGGCTTTGGCTAAACAGAGAAATCGTTATATTATAGTAAGGTGATCACCGCTTTATGGTGCTAGGTTGGCATTCTAGTGTGGCATTATGATTTGCAATATAACAATAGCCGGGCAATCGGCACATTTTTGTTTTTTATGTTACATGAAGATATCAGGCTTCTAGGCATCATTTTTATGGCATAACATGCTAGGCTAGACATGCGTATAACCAGCTAAGTGCGCTTAAGATTGTAAATGTATTGCACATTTTATAAAACAGTACTAGTAATCACTTATCTATTGTAACACAAGCTTGCGAACTTTAGTACTATGATATTCACTCATGAGTTAGCTGTTGCTAAATTATGCCCTTAAGCTGTTGCCCTTGCTAATTACGCTTAGTATGCAGGTAGAGTCCTGAGGTCATTCGCTTAAAACTATATGACTATTGGAGTATAAGAGCACCCGACACCCCAGCGGCATGCTGCCAGGTACTTGAACCCCAAGGAGGTGAGTTATGCAGGCTTCGCTCCCCCAGTGAGTCCAGAATTGTTTGGTGCTGTGATGTGGAGCTCTCTTCCACCTCTTTCCTCCAGCAGTCTGGTGCCTACTCCCTGCGGTCCGGCTTACTGGTTTCACTGCGTCGTTATGGAGGCGGTGTAGGACAGCTCCTCGGGTTGGAGTTATGGTGTGCAAGTCATCTGGGCAGGTCCGAGGGGTCTGCTGGGTCTGGAGCGATGGGTCAGTGCTTTGCTGGTTAGCAGGTAGTCGCTCCCGCCTTTTTGTCGTGGTATCGCTTGTACAGCTATCACTGAGGCTGTGGGTCAGTTGGCATTGATCCATTTCTGCAGGCGTGCAGTGCTTGCGTGGGATTCTGGAGGGTACCATCCCCTCGGAAGCCAGAGGCGCTCGTGTGAGCCAGCAGGGTCGCTGCGCCGCCATTTTAGGTGCGGTCAGAGTTGTGGTTTGGCGGCTGTCGGGGACTCAAAAGCTCCGATGTAGCAGGAGCCACAGGGCGTACAGGGTGCAGGCCGGGATCACCCCCACCGGCCCAGAGGGGGGGGAACAGGGCCCAGGTCGCCCAGCCGAAGGAGCCTGGCTGAGTAGCATTGGGCAGGATAGAGGGCGGCGGCCGTCCGCCTCACTCACCGCCTGAGTAGACCTCATCCAAAAGGAGCAGTGCGTACCCCACCGGGGGACTAAAACAGCAACTGCAAGCCTCTCCCCGGGTCCAGTGTCTCCATAGGTGCCAGCCCACCGCGGTAGGTCAACGAGGGGAGTTCAACCGATCCATATTGTAGGTTTTTAAGCCAAGATTTGCCGGAGCTGTTGTGAGGTGCGACCGGCTAGCTCGGCGGCCAGGCCCCGCCCCCCAATCCTTACATTTTTAGTAGATGTTCAACATTAAAAAATATTGTAAGAGCCTCGTCTCACCTCATTTTTAAATTCTTCAGTTATCCAAATAAAATAGACATTTTTGAAAATCCATGTAAAGTATATAGATACATGTTGCATTCAGATGTCAAACACACATAAAATGTGCCTGTACAGAAACTTATGCCTATTCTAAAGGATCACTATAGTGTCAGGAAAACCCTTAGGTCCCCCCACACTCAGGGCCCCCCTCCCTTGGCGCTGCAGGGGTTAAAACCTCTTCAGTTACTTACCTTAATCCAGCGCCGGGCTCCTTTGGCGCTGGTGACCTCTCCTCTCCCGCCGACGTCAGCGGAGCCAAATGCAAGTGCCGCGCGCACATTCAAAGTGTCCATAGGAAAGCATTTCTCAATGCTTTCCTATGGACGCTCTGCGCGATGGAGGCATAATATGCCTCCAGCGTCGCAGATGCGCCTCTAGTGGCTGTCTGGAAGGCTGGCTTAATCCCAAATGTAAACATAGCAGTTTCTCTGAAACTGCTATGTTTGCATCTGAAGGGTTAAAACCTGAGGGACCTGGCACCCAGACCACTTCATTGAGCTGAAGTGGTCTGGGTGACTATAGTGTCCCTTTAACTTTTGTTCTGTGCAATAGACCTGTGAGTATCCAAATGATTTTATACTTTTACTTTTCTGCATTGTCCACATATAATTCCAGTGGTAGGCTATTCTATGTTACATATTAACCCCTTAATGACACAACTTCTGGAATAAAAGGGAATCATGACGGACTATATCCGTCGTCTGTCCTTAAGGGGGTAATGTAGCTGACATTACTCTAAATTAAGTCTGTTAAGTTAATCCTTTCACACATCTCTGTTGAACCACAAGAAGATTTAAAGAAGAAAAAACAATCATTTAAAATCATGCATTGACTGGACATTGATTTCACCTTAGATCCTCTTACCCACATGTTAACTATTTTTTTTTATATGTGCATTAACTTTTATGTAGAGTAGCATTTAATGCACATTATCTTCAACCATTTAAAGTTTCTTTTGTGGCCAGTTCCTCTCCAAATAACTTATGTTCGTGCAGGCAGACAAATATAAATAGTTAATAGAACATTTAATTTGGGTTAAGGTCAAAACTTTGATTTGGCCATATCGAAAGTAAAATATCTTCTCTTGCCTTGATCAAAAAGGTTGGGTTTTTTTTGGGTGTTTTTTTTTTTTAATGTAGTGTTTAGTTTTTTCCGCTAAACATAATGTTTTTCCGAAAATAATCCACTTTCATCTCATCTGTCTACACAGTACAATAGTCGTTGGTGCAGTCCAGGGGAAAACATGAGATAGATGAAAATGTTCTTTATGGCAGTAGTGATTTTCCTCCCAGTAATTCTGCCAGGCATTATTCATCATTTTCCTTATGGTGGACACTAACATTAGATAAACTAAGGGATGCCATCAAATCCTTAGCAGCAGTTTTCCTGGGGTTATTTAAGAACACTTGGAGAATTGTTTACCCTTTGTGAAAACACACAGATATTAGCCTTATGCTCAAATTCCCACTACTTTTGGGTGGTAGCAAAGGCTATTGTATTCATCATCCCAAATATATAAAATAAAACAAAAAAGTTACCTGAACTCCATCCAAACGCCATAGAGATTTGGCATAGTACGCATGTAACTTTATTTTTATTGGTCTTCTACACTTTATTCCTGAGTAGCTAGGCAATCATTTTTTCCCCCTATTTGCTTTGTCTGGCAAGAGATGAAGGGATTCAGTAGAATTCAGCAATGATTGTTAACACTTTCTTGTCTCATAATAAAAATAAAAAAAAACCTTGTGGGATCCATAACATATTTTATTTATTTTTGATCGCAGCATGAGTTACGTTGTTGAAATGCAGAAAATTTGTTGGTGACGTGCAAAGGTTTGTTGTTTTATATGTAAGGGGCCTTCAGACTCACACCTACCATTGATCAGAACGTCTGACTCAATTACTGCTCTAATGGAGTTGTGTATCCTAGAGTTTAACCCCTTAAGGACACATGACATGTGTGATATGTCGTGATTCCCTTTTATTCCAGAAGTTTGGTCCTTAAGGGGTTAAATACATTTTTTGGGATTAAGACAATGAATGTCAGATCTGCCAATAAAGGCCGAAATAAGTATGATTTGCTTCTTTGTTTGGGTTGAAGAACCTGATTGTGATCAGTAACCATGGAGATAGAGATCAGATCAATTTAAAGGAACACTTCAATGGAACAGTTTAATTTATCTGTTTACCAACAATGAAATCATGCATGCATTTAGTTTTGCATTTTTTCCATTGGAATCATATCTAAAAACAACTTGCAAAAGATATATTGTCTGTAGCCTATGCGCAACCCCTTCCCTTCTAACCCTGCCCAGACTTTCTGTGTCTGTCCAATTAGCGACTTCCCAATGCAGCTCAGTGAGAAGTATTTGCAAGGCAGGTGCTCTGGGCAATTGCTGCCTCTTGAGTTTAGCTCCAGTTTGTTAAACTACCAGGTAATAACAGGGCCAGTTGTCTGATTGACAGCTAGTGGATGTAACAAAGTTAATTTATAAATGTGCCGACTAATATTGAAATCTGAACTTTTCTAAAATAAGAAAATAAAAAGGACACCCCCTTCACACATCAATTGCATAAGCAAGCTAAAGTGCTATAGGGTTGTGTGCATGTCGCTGTGCATGACTGGTGAAATTCACCCCCACTCTTTTACAGTTAAAGCGGCACTGTCAGCATCTGGGGACTTCAGTGGCAGGAGCCAAAGTCACCACTGTACTCTCCGATATGAACAAGAGTACAGCATTGATATCTATGGAGGAACCTGCAAGACCATATGGGATCCTCCATAGACAAACCCAATTCCCTGCAGAATTGACACTTCTAGACACTAGGAGATGCTACCACCATCAAGAAGTGTCAGGCATAGGAAAATTACATAAGAAAAAATAGTCCCTACTTTGTCTTATGTATTTGATTAGAAAACAGAGTAAAAGAAAGTCCCAGTAGGAAAGCGGAAGTGATTAGGGAAAAAGGTAAATATGGCGTGACCGTGCCGCTTTAAACTATATTAAGAACATGGACACACTAATTAGATCAGACAAATAGCTGAGGTTGAGCAAAGGTTACTTGGGAAATTCATTACATGAAGAGAGCACAAGATACCCTGACCTTTTTCATAATTCACACTTTTTAGGTCACAGATTCCTCACAGGATAATAAACGGATACAGCTTCTATGTTACAACATCAGTGCACATTCTAATTTCTTCTTAAGTCATCGGTTTGTGTTTAGGTTAGGTGATGTCAGATGCGGCATGTTTTATTTAATTTTTTAACCGTATCAAGCAAAGTCCCCTCAGAGAATCCACTAACGACATTCAGGTTCTCAATTCAGGAAACCAGGAGATGCCACATCTTTCTTAGGGTGTATATCCAGGGGATTTATTTATTTTGTTATAATTTTTTTATTATTATTATCAAAAAGAAAAGCTTTACTGTCATGTAAGACCTTTATATGTTTTCATTAAATACATTTTTTACTGAACTTAAATTCAAATTGTACTTTATTTAAAAAGGGCAAACCATACACCATCCCGTTGAAATCAGATATTCCTACAAAACAAATAAGTACCGGTATTTGTGTCTCTCTTTTTGCAGTGACACACAGCTGGTAGAATGTCCATCTAATTGTTCCTTTTCTTCCTCTCTTTGTAGATTTTCAAATTTTCACTATGAGCAGAAGAGTTGTACGCCAAAGTAAATTCCGACACATTTTCGGCCAGCCGGTAAAAGCTGACCAAATGTATGAAGACATACGGGTATCGAAGGTGACCTGGGACAGCTCTTTCTGTGCTGTCAACCCCAAGTTTTTGGCAATAATTGTTGAATCCAGTGGAGGAGGTGCCTTTATGGTATTGCCATTAGCCAAAGTAAGTCAAAGTAAAAACCCCTGATATTTTACAAAATAATTACCTTAAAGGGGACACTGAGCACCATTACCACTACAGCCCATGGATTTTCATGAGACTTGACAAACACATACCAAGGGTCTCCCACAAGCCTGTGGTCCAACTCCTTACTGTATTGATAATGTCGAAATTGCACTTCCAATTAGATGACATCAGTTGGCTGAGAGTGTTGACTCAACCAATCAGTGCCAACCAAACTGACATACACATTTTGTAATAGAGAGAGAGAGAGAGAGAGAGGACAGGGCTCAATTCTTAGTTTGTATCAAACGGTTTACACAGAACCAGGGAATGTATTCGTAGTGCTTGTGGTGCAAAGTGTCCCTTTAATTGCCCAAAAACTTTAACTTTGGTGGATGGAGTTAGAATGGATCATTTTTTTTTTCTTTAGTGTGTCTGCTCACTATATGTGTTTTAAATAAAACCAATATCAGATATAATATCAGCAGTGGCATCTCCAGCATTCATATTTAGGGGGGGGCACATGGGGGGCCAGGGACAGAAGTAGGGGGGCAATTACAAAACGTGTGTGTGTGTGTGTGTGTGTGTGTGTACACACAGACACACACACACACACACGTGGAGAACATTTAAAAGTTAACAAAATTCAGATTTCCAGCACCTTGATAAATATGCTAAAGTCTGCTTTAGATATGCAATTGTAACAATATCTCATGATGCCAGAATTGTTACAAAACTAGTTTAAAAAAAAAAAAAATATATATATATATATATATTTAAAATAATTTACAACATGCAATTTGAATGGAATTTAAATTAACACTTCTATATAAATATTTCACAAACATAGAAAATGGTCACTTAACAGTGTATTCTCTACACTCAGAGTTTAAGCATTTAAGCAAAGTGACACAAAGTTGTATTTTGAAAGGCTAACTCAAATGATTTTTTCCTGTAAGAAGAGCAGATTTAGCTCTACTTCCATGAACAATTAAAAATGGTTGGCACTAAAGTGTGTGCCCTGACCTATAGTTGGTGAATACTATACCAACACAAAATAAAATTACTTGTTTCATTTTCATGCTCACAATATGGAATCCTGGTTACATACATATCATTTACTCAAAAGCTGCAATATAAGTTCACGTTACTTACAGTAGTAGTGCCACTGTCTGGAGTGTCTGCTCCGCTCACTCAGTCCCTCTGCAAATTGCACTCTCAGGTAGGTAAGGTTTCACACCTTATGTGGGGCCGCACTGCAAACTGTTTGCAATCTCTGGTAAGTAAGGTGACACTGTCACACCACTGTCTGCAATCAGGAGTAAGTGCCACTGTCATACCACTCACTGTCTGCAATCAGGAGTAAGTAACCTTTGTCACACTCACACTACTCACTGTAATCAGTGCCATTAATTCACTTTTCTCAGAACCTAGATGTGGCAGAGGCCGCGGGCCACAATACCTGCTCCTCTCTGCTTGCTCTGTTCGCTCTGTTCTGCCTCCTTTGCTCTGCTCCTCTTTGCTTGCTCTGCTCTGCCTCCTCTCTGCATGCTGTGCTTCTATTTGCATGCTCTGCTCCACTCCTCTCTGCCTGCTCTGCTCCGCTACTCTCAACTTGCTCTGCTCCGCTACTCTCAACTTGCTCTGCTTCTCTCTGCTTGCTCAGCGGTGCTGCGCTCTACTCTGCCTCCTCTCTGCTTGCTCTGCTCTGCCTCCTCTCTGCATGCTGAGCTTCTATTTGCATGGTCTGCTTTTACTCATCTCAGCTTACTCTGCTCCGCTACTCTCGACTTGCTCAGCTTTTCTCTACTTACTCTGCTCTGCTCCGCTCTACTTGCTCTGCTCCTCTCTGCTTGCTCTGCTTCTCTCTGCTTCACACTCTCACTAACACACACTATTCAGTATACACACACACACACACACACACACACAATGTCTCAGACTCTCACTAACACACACTATTCAGTATACACACACACAATGTCTCACACTCTCACTAACACACACTATTCAGTATACACACACACACACAATGTCTCACACTCTCACTAACACACTCTCTTACTAAACTACACACACTTTATATACACACACACACAAACATACACAAAATCAGCCCCTAGGGGAATCCCCCTACCTGCAGGGCCGGCGCCACCTGTAAGGCGACCTAGGCAGCCGCCTAGGGCGCAACTTACCAGGGGGCGCCGGATCCCTGTCCCCGCTGCGCCTCCTCATGCTGCGCCGCCTGAGCTCTTTAACAAGCCCCAGGCGGCGCAGCACTGCTGCATGGAGGGCGTCCGGGTTTATGACCGGCAGGAGGGAAGCGCAGAGCGCTCCCTCCTGCCGGTCTCTCCATGTAGCGTCATTTCCTGTCATTCCGCCGGCGGCCGGGTACAGGAAACAAAGGTTCCTGTCCCGCGTTCCGCGCCGCCCGACCACGCTACATGGGCAGGAGGGGAGGGTAAGGACCACTAAGGGGGGGGGGTGTTTAAGGACCACTAAGGGGAGGGGGAGGGGGGTTTAAGGACCACGAGGGGGGGTGTTTAAGGACCACGAGGGGGGGTGTTTAAGGACTACGAGGGGGGGGTTTAAGGACCACTAAGGGGAGGGGGGTTAAGGACCACTAAGGGAGGAGGGGGGGTATAAGGACCACTAAGGGAGGAGGGGGGGTATAAGGACCACTAAGGGAGGAGGGGGGGTATAAGGACCACTAAGGGAGGAGGGGGGGGTATAAGGACCACTAAGGGAGGAGGGGGGGTATAAGGACCACTAAGGGAGGAGGGGGGGTATAAGGACCACTAAGGGAGGAGGGGGGTATAAGGACCACTAAGGGGGGGTATAAGGACCACTAAGGGAGGGTGGTATAAGGACCACTAAGGGAGGGAGGGGGTATAAGGACCACTAAGGGAGGGAGGGGGTATAAGGACCACTAAGGGAGGGGGGGTATAAGGACCACTAAGGGGGGGGGGTATAAGGACCACTAAGGGAGGGGGGGTATAAGGACCACTAAGTGAGGGGGGTATAAGGACCACTAAGGGGGGGGGGGTATAAGGACCACTAGGGGAGGGGGGGTATAAGGACCACTAGGGGAGGGATGGGGGGGGATAAGGACCACTAGGGGAGGGATGGGGGGGGATAAGGACCACTAGGGGAGGGATGGGGGGGGATAAGGACCACTATGGAAGGGAGGGGGATAAGGACCACTATGGGGGGGAGGGGGGATAAGGACCACTATGGGGGGGAGGGGGGGATAAGGACCACTATGGGAGGGAGGGGGGGATAAGGACCACTATGGGAGGGAGGGGGGGATAAGGACCACTATGGGAGGGAGGGGGGGATAAGGACCACTAGGGGAGGGGGGGATAAGGACCACTAGGGGAGCTGGGATAAGGACCACTAGGGGAGGGGGGGATAAGGACCACTAGGGGAGGGGGGGATAAGGACCACTAGGGGAGCTGGGATAAGGATGACTAGGGGAGGGGGGATAAGGACCACTAGGGGAGGGAGGGGGGATAAGGACCACTAGGGGAGGGGGGATAAGGACCACTAAGGGGGGGAAGGACCACCAAAGGGGGGGAAGGAGGGAGGACTACTAAGGAGAGGGGAGGAGGGTGATTACCACTAAGGGGGTGGGGGGAGTAGGGGAAGGTCTACTAAGGGGTTTGGGAGAGGGAGGACCACTAAGGGGTTTGGGAGAGGGAGGACCACTAAGGGGGGAGGGGGGAGTGAGAAGACCACCAAGGGGGACTGCAGAGGGATAGGGGGCCAAGGGAGAGCACTGAGTGACAGAAGGGGAGAACACGGAGGGACAGAAGGGAAGGGGAAATCAATAATTGAGGGGAGAGCACTATGATTTTTTTTTTAA
This sequence comes from Pelobates fuscus, assembly GCF_036172605.1. NCBI lineage: Eukaryota > Metazoa > Chordata > Amphibia > Anura > Pelobatidae > Pelobates > Pelobates fuscus. The sequence continues at coordinate 89,446,036 of NC_086317.1, read as the reverse complement.
AAAAGAAAGCTGTTCCCATCTCAGTCCCTATCCTACCCCACAAACCCTCTCTTTTACACTACACACATACACAATGCATCCCCCCCACACACACACAGAAACATACAATGCATTCCTACTCACACACAGACACACCCGAAACACACAATTCATCCCTTACGTTCTCTTACATAATTAATGCACCCCTTACAGACACACACTGCATTCAATTACATACACAGAAACAAACCTTGCACCCCTTACACACACACACACACACACACACACACACACACACAGAAACATACAATGCATTCCTTACACGCAAACACACACTACATCCCCTATAAACACTACATCCCTTACACAAATTGCACACATAAAACATCCCCAACTCATGGATGGGCCATGTAGGTGGATTTATGGGTGGGCATTGTAGGCGTATGCCCCCTGGGGGCCCAGACCTTGAGCTGTGTAAGGGGCCCTAAAAAATGGAGCTGCTTCCTGTTCGTTAATTGTTGTGAGCACTGTTAAAAACAGTCTCCAGAGAGCCTCTTCTACACCAGACCTGTGGAGCCAGACTGAGCCCATCATCAGCCTCTTGTCCTCATCTGGTGGTAAGTAGGCAATCCAATATATTATTAGTGGCACTAATCTCTCATTTACCTCACATTAAATGGATACTATAGTCACCAGAAGCACTACAGCATAATGTAGTGGTTCTGGTGTCTATAGCCTGTGCCTGTAGGCTTTTTAATGTAAACACACTGTATTTTCAGATAAGACACTTTGTGAAGACTGGCGTTGGCCCATATGGCAGAGCATATGGGCGGGGCATTGTGATGTCACATGGTGGGCTGGACATATGGGGGGCGGCAAAATTTTTTTTGCCTAGGGCGGCAAAAATCCTTGCACCGGCCCTGCCTACCTGTAAACACAAAGAGACACTGGAGGGAGGAGGAAGCAGGAAGCAGGCTGTGCTCACTGTGCACCGCTCTCCTGCTCCCCCTAGCAGAAATGAAGGGGAGACTTCCTGCAGGCTGGAGAATGGTTCCTCCTCCACAGCACTAGAAGTCTCCCCTTCAGCCTGCTTCCTGCTCCCTCCTCCCTCCAGTGTCTCTCCGTGTTTACAGGTAGGGGCATTCCCCTGCCTGCAGAAACCATCTGCTCAGGGGCTGGGCTCTCAGTAACATGGAGGGAGCCCAGCGAGCAGTAGGTTCACTTTCAATTGGGGGGGCACAAAGGGGGCACAGCCTGATCTAGGGGGGCCATGCCCCCCCCCCCAGTGACGCCACTGAATATCAGATATGTAAAACTGCAAGTTAAAACTACGCTTTTTAACAAATATTTTCTTACTTGAGTTTATGTAGAACTTTGCCGAATTTATGTAGTTCTCTGCTTTCTGGAACTAGTAAAAGAACAGTAGTATATAATGTATAAAAATACATCCTATTTGATGTGATAGGCTTTATAATACATGTTGCCAGTTTTTTTTGGTGTTTTTTTTTGTTCCAATTTAGATTTAATTTCAGACTGCAAGTTTGTGAAAGTGTTAGAAAATAAGGTGAACGATAGAACAAATATGCAAGATTAACACAGACAATGTAAGTAGGTACCAATATCAAACCATATACAAAAAATAAATAGAGGAACTGACACTTCTCTGGAATGTCATCATTGGAGAAAACATTGAAAACGTGTTTTAACCATTTTTCATGAGATTCGGGATAAAGAGGTGCTGATTCCTACATTTCATTTTTGACACATTTCAAGCAGGCCCGGACTGGCCATCGGGCATACCGGGCAAATGCCCGGTGGGCCGCGATGGCCGTGGGGCCGAGGCCGGCAGGGGAGATCACAGAATCTCCCCTGCCAGCCCCTGCAGGGCCAGCGCTATCAGTGTGCCGGCCCTGCGTAGTGCCTCCATGGGGGGCCGGTGGGGAGATCAAAGATCTCCCTCACCGGCCCACAGGCACTGTGACATAGCTATGCCGGCCTGGGGAGGGAGGGAGGGAGGAGAGGACCGGCGGAGCTCTAGCCAGCAGCTCCGCCGGGTCCTCTCGCGAGGTCTGAGCGTTGCCGCGGTAACCGCGGCAACGCTCAGATCTCGCGAGAGTGAACTCTACCCCAGGAACTGCAGGGTAGAGTTCACTCACCACTAGGACCACCAGGGATTGTAGCATGGGAAAGCACCACCAGGCACTCCTCCATGGACGCACGGCTCCCCCCCTCCCAAGCTAAAAGTAAGAAGGGGGGGGGGGATATGAAGTTTATTATTTTTAATATTTTTTTTATTTATCCCCTATTTTTAAAAATCGAATTTTATCCCACATTTTTTTAAATTATAATAATACTTTTACACCTTGCCCCCCACCACACACACACACAATCCCTCCAGACATATTCACACACACACAGCACCCTCAGACACACACACACAGCACACTCACCCACACAGCAACCCTCAGACACACAGAACATTAGACACACAGAACATTAGACACACAGCACCGTTAGACACACAGCACCGTTAGACACATACACAGCACACTAACAGCACCCTCAGACACACACATCACCCTCAGACAAACACAGCACACTCACACTAACAGCACACTCACACTAACAGCACACTTACCCACACAGCACACTTACCCACACAGCACCCTCACGCACACACAGCATGCTCAAACACACAGCACGCTCAAACAGACAGCACACTCACAAACACAGCACCTTTAGACAAACACACAACACCCTCACACAGCACACTTACCCACACAGTGCCCTCACGCACACACAGCACGCTCAAACACACAGCACCCTCAGACACACACACACATATATATATCATATAAAATAACCCTCAGTGAATTAACAAAGATAATTAAACACATAGAATGTGATGGTAAGAACACCCTTACACACATGCTGCACCCCTCACACACAACACACACATGCTTCACACAGCACATCCAACACGATGCACCCCTCACACACACATGCTGCACACAGCACACCCAACACACTGCACCCTTCACACTCACATGCTGCACACAGCACACCCAATACGATGCACCCCTCACACACACACATGCTGCATAGAGCACACCCAACACACTGCACCCTTCACACACACACATGCTGCACACAGCACACCCAACACGATGCACCCCTCACACACACATTCTGCACACAACACACCCAACACACTGTGACCCTTACACACACATGCTGCACACAGCACACCTAACACACGGTGACCATCACATATACATATACATATATATTTGGATGTATATAGTGTGTGTGTGTGTGTATATATATATATATATATATACACACACACACACACACACTATATCCCTTACCCAACTCTGGATCATCTAATCTACACACACATAAACACATCCCTATATACACTCTAAATCCTCTATACACACACACACACAATCTCCTATACACACTCTGGGTCCTTTACACACTAGATCTCCTACACACACACACACTGCACCACCTACACACACTACATTCCTGACATACAAGCTCTGGATCCCCTATGCACACACTACATTCCTTGTTAACAAATACATGCTACATTCTCTAAACACACACTCTCTACAACCCTTACACACACTACAGCCGGCATGCACACACTCGCTACCTCCACAATACACACTATGCCCCCTATACACACTCTCTACAGCCCCTAGCATGATACGCTTTCCTGGCCCTTTTGTCCTCTGGTATCCCACTTATTGAGACACCAGAGACAAGTGAAAAGCAAACACAGCGCAAGCATGTTATTAAATTTGCTTGCGCTGCGCAGACCAAATACAGGGCCTTTTTCTCATGCTAGAGCTCTTCAGCAGGGCTCTGCGCATGCTCACTTTGAAAGGGGGTGTGCTTGTCATTAGTGATGACAAAACACACCCTCTCTGGCCCTGCCCCCTTCTCAGGGGGCCGCTGTGATTGAAAAATGCCCGGGCCAAATTTTTTTCCCAGTCCGGCCCTGATTTCAAGTACGTATTTTCTAAAATATTTAACTTAATGCTAAAAATCGCAGGAGCTGACAGTTGCCCTCTAGACAATTTCCACACCAGAACATACTCTCCCTACATTTTTGCAGCAGCCAAAAATGTATGTTTGACATATTTTTATTACTTTCCATGCTTCAACTAAAAAAATTATCTAGAAGCTGAGTTTACAGAGATATCTTTCATTCAAAAAAAAAAAAAGCTGGATTTTCACCACTGCAAAATTCAGTAATACAATTGTATACTTAAGTTTGAATTTGGAAAGAACCCAAGATTTGTAGACCGAAAATAATAAAATCGTACCTTCCTTTTCATATAATGGTCATCCATCTTATCTGGTTTCCCAGGAAACCTCCTAGGGACAGAGAAGAAGGAATCTTTTTTTTTTTTTTTTAAATAACTCTAAAAATAGTTAAATTTCTGGCTGGAGAAGACCTCTGCTTTTGAGAAGACCTCTCCCTGTGATCAGTATGCTAAAGATATTTCTAAGTGTCTGGTTGTTGTCCTTCAAGCTGCACTCTGTCAATATCCTTTCAGTCACATCGGCCTATGCATTTTTCAACTACATATTCATTGTGACTATTAGCAGAACTTTGTTAAACCTCAATGCGCAGAATAGGTTACAAACTCCTATAGAGGAAGAGATTCCATATAAACAAAATTAAAGTAATACTAAAGTGTTATTCCTAACACTTTTGTGTTTCTATCTCTAGTCAGATAGGATGCCCCCAATTGTGTGTAAAAAAAAAAAACCCCCCCAAAAATATTTTTTTTAGCTCACCCTTTTCCAGTGCTGAAATACCCCTGATGCTGCCTGCTAATCGCTCCTCCTCATGCCTCAAGGAGGAGGCATGACCTCTGCGGCGATGTTACAATCCAAAGCTCCACATCTAAGCTTGTTCATAGCTTTTCTATAAGGGCATCTGCATCACGTGACCAGTTAGTGCAGTGGAAGCAATTCTAGTGGCTGTCAGTTTGACGGCCACAAGGGATGAATGTAACCCTGCAATGTAAAGATTGCTATTTCTAGCAATCTGCAATGGTTTGGATTGCAGGGTTAAAACTAAAGGGCCACTCCACATAGGCCACTTAACTGACACTTTAACAGAATATTTCTGTAACAAACCACTGGGGTCGTGTTCAGTCCTGGAACACGGCTGCAGTAACAGCTCTCCCTTACAAGCACGATCCACAGAGATCCTGAGGTTGAGAATAGGATTCTGTCGGGTCAGAGCCCGAGGAGGTGGCCAAAGGCTGGCCGGATAAGGGGCTTGTGTGGGTGTGGGAAGGTGTAGGTGTAACTGGGGAGGAGTGTTGGGAAGGGTGTGGTAAAGGGAGGGGAAGGGGGCTGTGGTGTGTATATATAGGTGGACATTTTAACCCCCTTACCTCATCCATTTTAAAAATTCCAGTGGTAACAGCTTCCCTCCCTCCCTTGGCTGATGTTTTGTGAGGTTGACTCCTTTTTACTGTCGCAGCTGGCGGGGAAGGTACTTGTCAATTGGGAGGTATCAGGAGCACATAGGGAAGAAAGAAGGTCAGGGCTGATCCCTCCCCTAATCTCTGGTACATGGTTTGGATAAATGGACGTGCCCACTGAGCCAAAGGCTGGCTAGTGGTTGGCATTGTGGTATGGTAAGGCCAAGTTGGAGGCCAGTTGGTGGTTAGGATGAGGGGGGATGACAGGCCCCATGAGGATTTGGGATTATTGGTGGGACGAATTGGCAAGGACTAGTTAAGTTAAGTTAAATATTATATTATGTTAATATGCTTAGTTATGGTTAACGATATTTGTTCAAGTGTAAATAAAGCTGTGGCCTATTTTATACCACAGGTTTTATTGTAAAAAGGGAGGTTGAATGGGGTTTTTTGGTGTCGCACTACCTACACACAAGTGATGGCACGGGGGCTTTAAAAAAAAAAAAATCCAAGCAAAGGTTTCCAAGAAGTCAGGCAGAAATCAGAGTCAGATGGTCCAGAAGTCAGGGCAGACAGCAATACGCAAAATCCAGAGAACAGGTAAAGTCAGGAAACCAGCAAGGACAGGAAACACAGGGAAACAGATGCTAGGAGTTCTGAGGCAGGCAACAAAACAACCAAGCACTGACTGAAAGGTGTGCTCTGCTTATAAAGGAGTGGCTCAATCACATAGCCTGGTCTCACCTGTAGGAGGGGTTACTTGAGGTCAATGTGGCTGACTGTGGGACTCAGCCCTATCTTGGATGCATCATTGTCCTGGCTCCGGCCCTCAGTTGACTTGTCTCCTCATGCAGTGGCTGTCATCTTGGAATGCTGGAACAATCACTCAGAGTTTCCTGGCCGTGAATCGAGGTTCAGTGGATGCAAACTGGGATGCACCAGCCTCAGGCACTATAACCGCTGCAGACTGACCTCCAGGGCGTCAGGGCGCCCTGGGACAGGTGAGTATCGTCTGCAAATATGACGATGTCTTACTATGCTATTTTTTTTTTTTTTTTTTTTTTAGCAAAAAAAATCAGTCTTTTTATTAGGGAAACGTATTATAAAAGAATTGAAAATTAAATTGAAAATCACATCTCTAGAAAAAGATTGGGACAGCAGAATTATCTCAAGGGGTCTACGTTTAACATTAAAATCAGCAGTGGATAGGGAGGACCCCCGAATTTAACATTATCCGGAATCGTATTTAGGATAATTGTTCTTTTGTAAATATGTTTTTATTGAAAGCATATCATCATTTTAGGTATTTTCCACAATGAACAATGTGAGACTCGCAGGTCTCTCGAATCACCTGAAATTGCATGGACGCGCAGGTCCAGCTGTCGGTTTACATATAAGCAGATAAACAATTGAAACCAGCCGTATGGCTTTGAACAAAAGTCTAATTCGGCATATTTATATCCCCATCGTAATTACTAAGAGAGAGTGAATGAATCGAGGGTTAAACATACAGGTTCTAGGTCTACGCAGTGCGCTCTGGATTGTAGGCCTAGTGCCGTTCCGTTTGTATATGGAACGAAGGCTTAAATACCTGGGAGGCAGGATCACGGATACTATTGTTTAATACTAGACTAAAGTATTTGTATTTGTATGAATGGATTTTCGGGGGAAGGGGCAGCATAATCATCCATTAGTCTGGATACCGAGTGGGGAGCCAAATGAGTGGATAAACAAACCCCCAATACAACGAAACAAGAACCGTTCAGAACTTCTACTGGCCTGTACCCTGTCTGAGTCACAGGCACTTGTTTTCGGCCACAGTACCTAAATATGGTGCATTCTATATATGTTCTGATAGAGCAAACAAGTTGCAGAAAGTACGAGCAACTAGCATTTAGCATTCTAAGATATCATTTATAGCTAGTTCAAAAGTACACGGATACTGGCGCACTTCCACCCCCTACCCCCGTGAGGCCGTAGGCTGTTTTGGGTACCGCATAAAGCCGCACCCCATCAGGCGTCGTAGCCCCACTTACGCCCCCGTGGGGCTGGTCCCCGCCCAGCTCCCCGGGCCCCCGATCCCTCGCTCCGCCTGGACCGGACATGGGGTGGGGTGGGTGGGATAGGGTGTGGGAAGGAAGTACTGAGTTTTGAGCCGAGTGTGGATTATCCCGTTAGTCTCCTAGTGTCTCCTCCTGGGGATTGTCAGTTCCTCCCCCCATTTGTAAATGCACAGTCCGAAATGCCTCTGTACCCACCCGTGTCAACCAGGGTGCCCATGTGTCTAAGTATGTCTGCATTCGGTCTTGGGCTGAATACCAGCTTTCCTCTGTCACTCGTAACTCCTCCATTCTAGTAAACCACAGGGAGAGCGGTGGGGTTGTGTCTTTTTTCCAGTGTAAAGGAATTAGGTGCTTTGCGACATTAAGAATTCGGATGGTCAGGGAGCGTTTGTTTCGTGGCGTGGGGGTTGTCGTGTGGTGTAGGAGATACGGGGCGGGCTGGAAGGGTGGGGCGTTGTCCGTGAACAGGGCCACTATGGCAGCTATTTTCTCCCAGAACGGTACTATGAGTGAGCATTCCCACCATATGTGGAGGAAGGATCCAACCCCTCTCCTGCACCTCCAACATAGGCCGTCCGTGTCTAAGTGCATTCTCTGTAAACGTTCTGGTGTCAGGTACCATTGTGTGAGGACCTTGTAGGCCGTTTCCTGTGTTTTGCTAGCTATTGCGCAGTGGTGTACTAGGTCACAGATCTTGTGCCACTGGGTCTCGGTGAGTATTTCTCCTATGGCGGTCTCCCATTTGGACATGAAAGGGGGTGGGGGCTGTCCCTGTTGTCGTTGTAGCATAGAGTAAAGGAAGGATACGCTATGGGGCAAGGGCTCCGGGTCCTGGCACAACTGTTCGAATGGTGTAAGGTCCCTGTATACGTCGGGGTGTTGTGGTATGGCGGTGATGTAGTTCTTAATTTGGGTGTATCTGAATGTCGTCATGAAGGGGTGGGTGGGTGTGCCCGTTAGCGTCTGTAGGGGCAAGATTTTCCCATTGGCCGTCATGTCTCGGAGTCTGGGTAAGTTTTGTGGGAGGACGCAGCGGAGGTTTCCTGGTCTTGCCCCCGGTTCAAAGTCCGGGTTGTATACCAAAGGTAGCAGTGGGGATGGGAAGGAGGAGAGGCGTAGTTTCCTCGCTTGTGAGTGCCATAAGGTTAGAGTGGCGGCGATGAAGGGTTGTTGGTGCACTGACCGCCTACCAATCGAGGGGTCCAACCACAGAAGGGCCGCGAGGGGCCTGCCTGCGTGATATGTTTCGATGGCCTTCCAGGGTTTGCTGATTCCCTCCTTTGCCCATTCCAGGGCCCGTTGCATGTGGCATGCTTGGTAATACAGTTTGAGGTCAGGAACTGCCAGGCCACCTGCCGTTTTGGGGAGTGTGAGTTGTGTGTACTTGAGTCTGGGTTTAGTGCCTTTCCAGATAAATTTAATGAGGAGGGTTCGGAGTGCTGAGAAGAAGGTGGTAGGAAGTGAGATTGGTATTGTCTGAAATAGGTACAGTACCCGTGGGAGAATGTTCATTTTGGCGATGGCAACCCTGCCAAGCCAGGAAAAGTGAGGTGTGGCCCATTCTGTCAGATTCTTCCGTATGGTTCCCAGCAGTGGGGTGAAGTTAGTATGGTAAAGTTTGGAGAGGTCGGCCGTGAGCCTCACGCCCAGGTATTTAATAGCGGTGTCTTGCCATTGGAAGGGGAAGTTTCGTCGGATTTGGTCTGCCCTCCCCCTGGGGGAGCCAATGTTGAGGATAGAGGATTTAGCATAATTAATCTTGAGGTTGGCGATTTGGCCGTATGTCTTAAACTCAGCCATGAGGTTTGGGAGGGAGATTTCTGGGTTAGTGATGAAGAAAAGCATATCATCCGCGTATGCTGCGATTTTGTGGTGGTCTGCCCCCACCGTCACCCCCGAGATATCTGGGTTGTCCCTTACTGCTTGTAGGAACGGCTCCAGGGCCAGGATGAATAAGAGTGGCGATAGGGGGCAGCCCTGCCTAGTTCCGTTCCTAACCGGGAATGCATCTGTATAGACCCCGTTTATGCACACCCTGGCCGTGGGGGAAGAGTAAAGAGATTCTATCCACTGGCGCATATGGGTCCCCAGGCCGACGTGTTTCAGTACCGAGAATAGGTAGTCCCACGCCACCCTGTCGAAGGCCTTCTCCGCATCCGTAGAGAGGAGGAGAAGGCTCTCCGGAGTGCGCTGCGCGTGGTGGATCAGAGAAAGGGCCCGGACCGTATTATCCCTGGCTTCCCTGTGGGGGACGAATCCTACTTGGTCGGGAGAGATTAAGTCTGGTATGTGTGGGGTCAACCTCCTAGCTAGTATTTTAGCGAACAGGCGTAGGTCGCAGTTAAGTAGCGATATCGGTCGGTAGCCCGTACACCGTTCGGAATCCCCCCCCTCCTTTGGCAATAGGACAATGTTGGCCGCCAGTGTTTGCTGGGGGATGGCATTTCCCTCTGTTATGGAGTTGAAGGCCGAGACATATTGGGGGGACAGTGTGTCCAGGAAGGTTTTATAGTATTTGAGGGGGAGGCCATCTGGGCCCGGGCTTTTTCCTATCTTTGAGGTTTTGATGGCCATGGCCAGTTCCCCCTCCGTCAGGGGCGCCTCCAGGGCCTCCGCTGCGTCTGGGGAGAGTTTTGTCTTAGTGTATTTAGTGAGGTATGCGTTCATGCGGGTCTTTCCCAGTTTCGGGTCTGCTCGAGGGGCGTGGGGAGGGATCGCGTAAAGGTCCGTGTAGAAACGGGTTACAGCTGTCGCGATTTGGTCTGGCATGTGGTGCAATTGGCCTGTGGCGTCGCGCATTCGTGCAATATATGTCATGGACCGTTTTTTATTCATCATTCTGGCTAGCAACCTGCCGCACTTGTCTCCTTCCATGTGGAAAAGAGATTTAGTGCGCTGGAGGGCCCTAGTGTACGATTGCCGCAGGACCCGTGCTAGTTCTTCACGGGCTGTTGTGAGTTCCTGGAGAAGCGTGTTGTCTAGTGTCCGTTTATGGGCTTGTGTTAGGGTCCCTATCTTGGCGGTTAGTTCTCGGATCGTATGTTCCCGTGCCTTTTTCAGGGCAGAGGAGTGTGAGATAAGGATCCCTCTAATCACACACTTGTGGGCCTCCCATGTCAAGAGGGGGGACGTGTCTTGTGGTAGGTTCTCGGCGAAGTAATTCGTCAGGGCTTGTTGTACGTCTTGGGCCACCTGCGGGTTGGATAGAAGATTTTCGTGGAGCCGCCATGTCGTGGTTTTGGGTTTGTGTAGTGGCGATGTGAGTTGAATCGTGAGTGGTGCGTGGTCGGACCACATTGTCCCCCCTATGGCGGAGTCCCGCAATCTGGGTAGATAGTAATATGGAAGGAAGAAGTAGTCGATGCGTGTGTAACAGTCATTCGGGGTCGAGTAGAAAGTGTAGTCCCTAGCCGTCGGGTGGGTCGCCCTCCAGCAATCTGTAAGTCTGTAATGGTGGAGAAGTGTACGAATTTTGAGCAGTGTGTGGGGGGGTGTCGATGAGTGGCCCCTGGATGCGTCCATCGTCGGGTGTAAGGCGATGTTGAAGTCCCCTCCCAGGACCAGACAGCCTGTCGCGAAGTCGTGGAGGGCCCGGAGTGTGACCCGAAGGAATTTGTCCTGTCGCGTGTTTGGGGCATAGATGTTGGCAAACGTATAGGTTTCGTCCAGGATTTTACCCCTAACAAATACGTATCTGCCCGAGTTATCCGTCATGGTCGCGTCGGTTATGAAGGGTATGGATTTGTGTAGGAGTATTGCTGTGCCCTTAGATTTCCCGTCCGGGTTATTGCTGTAGAAGCCTTGGGTGTATATGTGGTTACAGAGTTTCGGAGCAGAGTCAGTTTTAAAGTGGGTTTCTTGGAAATAGACCACATGGGCTCTGTTTTTTTGGCAGAGGCGTAGTGCGTGTGACCTTTTTTCGGGGGAGTTTAGGCCCTTTGCATTCAGGGATAGGAAGTTAAGTGGGGCCGGTGCGTATTTGGGTGCGGGTGTAGCCATATTGTCAAGTCCCACGAGTGTCTGATACGCCCCGGTCTGTGGGGGCAGGTGAGGGCCCAGGTAGGTAGAGCTCGGTCTGGGGCAGGCAGAGTGGAGCAGGGTGGTGGGTACCCCTGTATGGTGGGGCACAGAGGGGGCCGCCCTAATAATGGAGCAGAGGCACCGGTGTCAGGGGGGTAGAAATCCCTGGCCCGGGGACCGGAGCGGGGGACAGCCTCCCTATACAGATGACACCGACCTCACGGGGCGTGGAAGGCGCCTTATCGACCAGCCAACAGAGGTGGCTGCGGATCGCAGCAAACACTAACAACTGTAACCCAAACCTGGGAACACTTCTGTCGTGTCCCCGGTGTGAGTCCCCCAGAGTATGGTCAGGTTCCAGCCGGAACTGTGACCTCTCGTTGGTACTTTTGTGTGTCTGCGGGAACTCACCCCCGGGTCCCGACCTTGTCTAGGCTGAAGGGAAGGTGTACGAGCCGACCCAGGGCCGGACCCCCCTTCGACAGCTCATACGCCTAGGATGTTGACAACCCCCCCCCTCCCCCCAACCCGCCCCCCCATGTGCACCAGTGTAGCCCCGTGGCACCATCCCTCCATCCCCAGAAGCGGTATGGAAAGCCAGTGTCCCCCCTGAGGGTAGCCCGGTCACTGTGTCCCCTTCTGGGTTCCCCCATCTTTTTGGAAGTGGGTTGTATCGTCCTGGGGTCAGCGTGTGCAGGTGTTAATACAATGGTAAATATACAGCTGTACCCTAGAGTAGTATATTCTGACACCTGTGTTGCAAACTAGCCAATAGACATTTTGGACTTGCGTACGTGCCTAATCTGTGGTGTAGATAGTGGACAAGTTTAGTATGTGCAGGGGCATAGACCATGTTATACACAGTACCGTGGACAATTGTAACATGCACAGAAGTGTATGTAGGGTGATTTACGGACCAGGGGGTACTGGTAGCATGTGTAGGCACATATACCCAGTGGTCCGTGCAACGTAGTAAGCCATTCTAGCATAAGCAGGCGTATGCACCGAATGATATAGAAGTAAAGCAATTAGAGATAGTACAGAAGCGAGTCAAAAGAAACCCTATAAATAGGGGGACCAGCTCTTAGCTCCTAAACAAGATATACCATGCAATTGACAATGTTAGCGTGCGCGGGCGTGTGTGCAGGGTTATACACCCACCTAGGAGCATCTGGAGCGTGCGCAGGCGTGTATATAGCGGCCGGTACAATGCAGTAGACAGTTTTGGTATGTGTGGGCGCCTATGCCATGTTACGTGCCCTGCAGTGGGCGGTTGTAGTGTGTGCGGGCGTATGTGCAGTGGTTTGCAGCGTAGAGGGTGATTGTAACCTGTGCGTGCGGGTATATGTGGGATGTACCATGCCGCCAATAACTATAGCATGCGCTAGCACATGTGGGGGTAAATACAATGCAGCGGACAGTTTCAGCATGTACATGCGTGGGTGCCATACGAGACACAGCGCAGTAGGCGCTCCCAGTGGGCCAGTGCCAGCCTTTGTGAGCACTTCCAGGTACCACAGTCCCTTGGGTCACGTCCCCCAACCCACCCCTTCCCAACGGGGTAGCCGGGGCCCTCATGTCCATGGTGACACTTTTGTAAGTGAGGGCTGTAGGTGGAATGTGGCCCAGCCTCTGTTCATGCAGCCCGGCAGGGGGTGCTGCGCTGAGGGGTGTAGGGGCAGAGTGCCATTATGGAGTGTCCAATCCGTGGGTTGGCCAAGTTTGTAATTGGGGATAGTGTCCAAGTCCTGTAGCGGGGCTATTTGTGCCTTATAGAGGGCCAAACCGGTGCAAGGCGGCCTGGCGGGTGCAGCGTGGGGGGAAAGGGGGAAAAGTCATGCCCTCTAACGGGCGGTACCTGTAGGCCTAGTGGCCTCCTGGCGTCCCCCTCGAGTGCGTTGCGGCAGCGCCGGTCTCGGATAGGGGTTTCTTGCTGTGGTATAGATGTCCAATGGGTCAGGCCATCTCATGTTGATGGCGGGCAGTTGGAGCTCCGTGCCCAGTGCTATGTAGTCGCTGTGTGTGCGGACCAGGAATGGGCCTCTTGGCGTGTGGACAAGTAGTCCTGTGGGCATCTGCCATCTGTACCGGATCTGTTGTGCCACCAATACTCTCGTGAGTGGTTTCAGAGCGCGTCGGTAGGTCAGAGTAGCCGGCGATAAATCTGGAAAGAGTTGCAGGTCTTGATTCCGGTAGGTGAGCGTTTGCTGGCCTCGTGCGTGTTTAAGGATAGTCTCCTTTAAGGCAAAATTCGCCAGGCAGCAAATTACATCCCTGGGTGGGCTATCCGGCGGGCCCTTAGGGCGGAGGGCTCTATGAGCTCTTACAAATTCTATAGGTGCCTGGTGGTCACGGCCTAGGATCTCATTAAATATTTCCAGGAGCCAGTCCTGCAACTGCTGGGGGGAGTCCTCAGTCTCAGGGAGGCCGCGCAGCCTTAGGTTATTGCGGCGCCCCCTGTTGTCCAAGTCCTCAATATGCAGGGCCATGCCACGTACCTGTTCAGATGAGGTTTCTGCAGCCTCAGCTAGTGTGGTCTGAGCCTCTCTCAGGCTGTCACAGGCTGCCTCCACGTGGCTCACACGGTCTTGCAGGCCTTGTATGTCAGCCCTCAGTGCCTGGATGTCTTGCCTTATGTTAGTTCCCAGCTCCGAGGTGGCCGAGCGGAGGTCTTCTTTGGTGGGCAGAGCTCTTAGGAGGTCCAACCATGGGGGTTTGTCCTGACCTCCCGTGTGCAGGTCGGATGCCGGCGATGAGGGCGCGGAATCTTCCGACGCCATTGAGCTGTCGGCGCCATGCGGCTGCGTCGCGAGGTCCGCGGGGGTCACCAGGAACTGGCGCAGGGACGAGGTGAGCTGCCCCTTCTTCGGCTCTGGGGTCTTCCCGGTCTGTGGGGCCCTGTTAGATCTCCCCATGTCGGCAGCGTAGCGGGTAATCGTGCTGGTAAGTCGGGACCCGGGCGGAGAGGGAAAGTTTAAGCGGCCATGTTCGTCGGCTGCCAAGCCACGCCCCTGCTTACTATGCTATTTTACTTGTACAGAAGCTGATAGATAACATCCAGCCAATCATAATGCAGGTGTGGGCCAAGTAGATATGTTTTGTCCAAGTGAATGCCTCTGTGCTTCTATTAAGGCCTAGGTTTCTCTGGCGTGATGAGGGACTTGTGGAAATTGATCGACACTCAGGTCATCCATGATAAAGGAAAACTCCAAGTACCAAAGCCAGGACATTCCTGCCACCATAACCACTACAGCATGATGCAGTGATCATGGTACTTGGCGTGTTCCTTTAGAATATTTTTGCTGGGATATTTGGTAAAATAAAGAGAAATACACCCCTCACCCATTACTTAAACGTGTATAGAATATGTGTTAGACATGGAATATGATAGATATAGATGTGTTAGATATTGAAGATCCAGAATTAAGGTAGTTGAGCTCCTGGGGACTAGAATTTGTCCTCTCCGGCCCCCACAATCTACACATGAGCATTGTTGTGTCCTCTAGTTTTATTGTGAGTCTGGGCACCCCAAAATATTTTTTATGAAACATATTTTTATTTTATTTTTAAGTCAAGGGGTAGTTTCTTTTATACCATTTTTGCCTTGGTCGTTTTTTTCCTCCCATGGAAAGCTTTCACGAGAGACATTAACATATCCCAAGAAATCTGGGAAAGTTAGCCTCCTGGCTGAAAAAAAACTAAACTTGTAGCTTTTTTTTTTTTTAGCCACATTAAATTATGCTCTATAAATGGTAAAATTATTGTGATAACTTGTGTTAGATAAATAGAATAAATATAGCCACTCCCTGTAGCTTTACTTTAGTAATAAGTTATTTTCATTGCTTATTTATATAGCACCAACAAATCTTCAGTACTAAATATAGCAAGTAAATGGCAATGCTGAACTCAGTTTGACAGCGAAAATTCCTAAATGAGCTGACACTGAGGCCCTTAAATTTTATCACAAAGATTTTATGCAACAAATTACTCATTTAGCATAAGAATCAAGCTTTAAAGGGGCCACTCCAGGCTGAAACTGATCCTTTCTTTTTAATGGATTATATGGATAATTAAAAAAAAAAATTAGCTTGACTTGGATCCGGGTATCCGTGCTTGCTAATAAGACTCCACAGTAAAAAAAAAAAATAACCAAAAAGCTGTTAACAATTTCACCTTTTCCAGAAGCCCCATAGTCCATTAATATTAATACAGTGGTCAATATGACCCCCATCTAACTATAGGGAGGTTTAAAACCTCCATTATGCCCTCACCCACCATGCAAAGTGCAGCTATAACAAGTGGGCAGCATGTATAACCCTATCTAATCTAGTCTGGGGTTTATCTGTGATCAATCAGCTGTTAATTCATTAGCAAATGGTTTGACTACTTACATTAGGGGGGCACGAGTGCTCTCTTGGAACCATAACCACTACAGTGCACTGTAGTGGTTATGGTGCTTGGAGCATTCCTTTAATGATCGCTGCCACTAAGGTGGTGGGTATGGACTGACTTATAGATATTTTTTTTTCTACCAGTTGAGAAGTTAGTTCTACAGTCAGTCACAGAGCCAAGGAATTCTACTCTCTATTTGTCTTATAGGTTGTTTTCTTACTTGCAATTATACTGTACTGGGATTTTTTTTTTTTTTTTTTTTTTTCTTTTTTTACTAAATTGCTTTTTGGTGTGGGTTAACTTACTTTGAAGCAGGGTTATTAACTTTCAAGAAAATAAAAATAGGAAGACCAAATACAGTTTCAAGAAAAAGTATGTGAACCCTTTGGAATGATGTGGATTTCTGCACAAATTGGTCATAAAATGTGATCTGATCATCATCTAAGTCACAACAATAGACAATCAAAGTCTGCTTAAACTAATAACACACAAAGAATGAAATGTTGCCATGTTTTTATTGAACACACCATGTAAACATTCACAGTGCAGGTGGAAAAAGTATGTGGACCCCTAGACTAATGACATCTCCAAGAGCTAATTGGAGTGAGATGTCAGCCAACTGGAGTCCAATCAATGAGATGAGATTGGAGGTGTTGGTTACAGCTGCCCTGCCCTATAAAAACCACACACCAGTTCTGGGTTTGCTTTTCACAAGAAGCATTGCCTGATGTGAATGATGCCTCGCACAAAAGAGCTCTCAGAAGACCTACGATTAAGAATTCTTGACTTGCATAAAGCTGGAAAGGGTTATAAAAGTATCTCCAAAAGCCTTGCTGTTCATCAGGTCCACGGTAAGACAAATTGTCTATAAATGGAGAAAGTTCAGCACTGCTGCTACTCTCCCTAGGAGTGGCTGTCCTGTAAAGATGACTGCAAGAGCACAAGTATGTGAACCCTTGGATTTAATAACTGGTTGAACCTCCTTTGGCAGCAATAATTTCAACCAAACGTTTCCTGTAGTGTGTGTTTTTTATAGGGCAGGGCAGCTGTAACCAACACCTCCAATCTTATCTCATTGATTGGACTCCAGTTGGCTGACATCTCACTCCTTAGCTCTTGGAGATGTCATTAGTCTAGGGGTTCACATACTTTTTCCACCTGCACTGTGAATGTTTACATGGTGTGTTCAATAAAAATATGGCAACATTTCATTCTTTGTGTGTTATTAGTTTAAGCAGACTGTGATTGTCTATTGTTGTGACTTAGATGATGATCAGATCACATTTTATGACCAATTTGTGCAGAAATCCATATCATTCCAAAGGGTTCACATACTTTTTCTTGCAACTGTATCTTCAAGTACATGTATTAAATGAAGTTATTAAAATAGTCTTTGTGACCCATACATCCATCCTATTTACTCTGTTTGGAATTAAAGGGACACTATAGTCACTTGAACAACTTTAGCTTAATGAAGCAGTTTTGGTGTATAGAACATGCTACTGCAGCCTCACTGCTCAATCCTCTGCCATTTAGGAGTTAAATCCATTTGTTTATGAACCCTAGTCACACCTCCCTGCATGTGACTTGCACAGCCTTCCATAAACACTTCCTGTAAAGAGAGCCCTATTTAGGCTTTCTTTATTGCAAGTTCTGTTTAATTAAGATTTTCTTATCCCCTGCTATGTTAATAGCTTGCTAGACCCTGCAAGAGCCTCCTGTATGTGATTAAAGTTCAATTTAGAGATTGAGATACAATTATTTAAGGTAAATTACATCTGTTTGAAAGTGAAACCTTTTTTTTTCATGCAGGCTCTGTCAATCATAGCCAGGGGAGGTGTGGCTAGGGCTTCATAAACAGAAACAAAGTGATTTAACTCCTAAATTACAGTGAATTGAGCAGTGAAATTGCAGGGGAATGATCTATACACTAAAACTGCTTTATTTAGCTAAAGTAATTTAGGTGACTATAGTGTTCCTTTAAAAATCTAAGCATTTTTTTGTAGATTTATACTAAATATATTGACTACCAAAAAAGGTCAATTTGTAATGCCATGCTTTTTTGTTTTGTTTCTAGTTTTTGTGTTATTTTACAGTAATCTCATGCCTGCTTTGTACTGAGACAACTATTTATAATGATTCCTTAATGACAAAATATTTGGCATCTAACATTGTATACGACTGCCTGTCAAATCTTCTCTTGTTAAGGGGTTAACGCTTAAACCACGCAGTTCAGTGCTGAAGTTACAATGTGATTGCTATGCTAATGTGCCACAAGGGCCTGTCCTCTTAGTGAAGGGGTTATGGTAAATAAATGTGTTTTGGAAGCAGCTGATAGGATGAAAGGTTGAAAGGGCAAGTCAATATGATTAGATACTGCTCTTCCAAATGCGAGCCTGTATTTGGTGCTAATAGTTGGCGCACATTAACTCCTCGGGCTTGGGCCATGCCCTTGACCTGTCCCATCGTTCTCATTCCTTCATTCCTGCTCCAGAGAAGGAATGGTGAGGGTCCCTGCAGAGAGAGGTATGTGGTTTGCAGCAGTTGTCTGCTGATCCAGTACTTCCAATAAGAATGACCTCATGCAGCAAACAATAGAAGTGTCTCAGGAAGTCCTCAGAGGACCACAATTCGAGTGCTCAGTTTTTTCCAGAGTTTACACTGTGGAGATTTGTTTGTTTTGTTCAATTTATTGCTCGTACGGCTCCACCCAACTAAGCCCCTCCATGTCCTGAAACATTTTCCGTCAATAGTGACACTTTGTCTTCCTCTTTCCTCTTGTTATTCGTTTGACCCTCTCTGCCCCTGTTGCTGTGATTTTTTTTTTCTGTCGTATATAGGGATATTCCAAGCTGACTTTTGTCACTGTTGTTAGAAAGAAGATAGAAAAAAAAACAAAATGCAGAAATGATGTTAAATTTAATAGGTTAAAAAAAAATTCTTCCTAATTACAAACCTTTAAGGAATATCCAAAACATTTAATTCAACATTGGAAGTGGGGTTTTACTTAAAGGATCACTATAGGGTCAGGAACACAAACATGTATTCCTGACCCTATAGGGTTAAAACCACAATCTAGCCCCCCCTGGGCCCCTCATGCCTCCATAAATCTAGCAAAATCTTACTGTAGTCAAACCTGAAGCTGTAGATCTGCTTGCTGTTTGCCTAAAAAAAAAACAAGCAGTCTGCTGACATAATCAGAAGTGGTAGCCTGATCCAATCACAATGCTTCCCCATAGGATTGGCTAAGACTGACACAGAGGCAGATCAGGGGCAGAGCCAGCATGATTCAAACACAGCCCTGACCAATCAGCATCTCCTCATAGAGATGAATTGAATCAATGAATATCTATGAGGAAAGTTCAGTGTCTGCATGCAGAGGGAGGAGATACTGAATGTTTGAATGCATTTTAGGCAGCCATGACCCAGGAAGGATCTCTAACAGCTATCTGAGGAGTGACAGTGAAGTTATCACTAGGCTGTAATGTAAACACTGCATTTTTTTTTTTTTTTTTTTTTAAAAAGACTGTGTTTACAACAAAAAGCCTGAAGGTAATGATTCTACTCACCAGAACAAATTCAATAAGCTGTAGTTGTTCTGGTGACTATAATGTCCCTTTAATTTACACTGTTTAGGTATCTTTTGTAGTCTATAGATTTTTAGTTTAACAAAAGTAGCTGGTGAAGGCTTTTATAAAAAGAAAAATAGAATAGTAGTGCCACTTGGTTAAAAGCACTTAAATTGCCCATCCAAATCCACTTATTTCTCTTTAAAAGATGAGGTCTGAGAATGGGTATCTTGAGAGATAACGGACACAGGCACCTCAATACTAGGTGGTAAAAGGAAGCCATACCACAAGAAAAGAAAGTATGAGTTGGGTCGTCCCGCTTCCACCACAAAGATCAGTCCTGGTGTATCCATACTATGAGAGTTTGCTGTGGTAACAAGAAGTATCGTGTTTCGAGATTGGGTGTTGGTAACTTCTCCTGGGGTTCCAAGTGTTTGACATGCAAAACCAGAATTATTGATGTTGTGTACAATGCTTCCAACAAAGAACCTGGTGGACAGAATCCCCTACAGACAGTGGTATGGAGCTAACTATGCCTTGCCACTTGGACGTAAGAAGGGAGCCAAACTTATTCCTGAAGAAGAAGAAGAAACCCTGAATAAAAAAAAGACCCCAAAAATCTCAGCGGAAAAATTATGAGCAAAAGAACACTGCCCAGATCAGGGCATACTGCTAGCCTGCATAGCATCCTGACCTGGTCAGTGCTGCAGAGCTGCAATTTTACCTATGGAATATAAAGGCCAAAAAGGGCAAATAAACACATATGCAAAACCCATTTACTTCAAATAAAAAAAAAAAACAATTATTAAAACCAAACAAAATAAAAAAAGATGATTTTCACAGTGAGAATTGCGGAAGCGGCCTCTAGAGGCTAGATTAACCCTCAGTGTAAACTTGGCAGTTTCTCTGAAACTGCTATGTTTTCAGCTGCAGGGTTAAAACTAGGGGGACCTGGCACCCAGACCACTTCATTGAGCTGAAGTGGTCTGGGTGCCTATAGTGGTCCTTTAAGCCTATGCAGAGGTGTGATACATAGATATTTATTCTTCTTTTTCACAGAGATTACTGATCACATAATGTTGACCTTGACAGGCAATGAAACTCCTAAGTCATCATGTGCTTTTACAGCAAGGTCAAAGCCGAAATAAGTATATATTCTCAATGTAAATTGTTCTGCTATAAAGATCTACTTTCAATCACTTTTATGTTTAATTTATAGGCAATGTGACTATGGACTATTGTTATTAATAACACTAAGGAATTATACATGAAAACCTACTATAGTAATTGTATCCATGTTATATGTCCTCTAAGCAATTTGTTTTATTACCAATTACACATTTGTATTAAACTGAACATGGTTTAGAATTTTATAGACATTTTTTTACAAGTTGCAAGGGAGAATATATTTATGTTCAACCTGTGCAATATAACACACAAACACACAATAGTGTTTTTAGCATTTGCATGCTTGGCTCCTTTTTCCTTGTATAATGCATTTTTAATTATTTTTTTTTTTTTAAATCATGCAGACAGGACGTGTTGATAAGAACCACCCCATGGTCAGTGGGCATACAGCTCCTGTACTAGATATCGACTGGTGTCCCCATAATGACAATGTCATTGCAAGTGCCTCAGATGACACCACTGTTATGGTAAGTATTTCATGACTTTTTGCAGTTTCTGGTAGTGTCCAAAATGAATTGATTTTGTTTGTCACTCCCCACCCAATTTTGAACTGTCAGTGTCTAGATCATGTGATTAACGATTAATGAGTGAAGTAAAGACTCTTTTTAAAACTCTAGTTACTACAACCATGTTATCTCACCGAATTGATTATAGCGCCTGAAGTCCTCTGTCACTCCATGCAGTGTTAAACCAAGTTCGAGCAGTAACACTGAATGAGAGATTCTGACCCCCACTGAAGGTATGGCTAAGGCAAATAATATACTATTCCTTCTAGCTATACCAATTCATACCCACAGTATGCGCAGTGTTATTCTGAAAGGAGTTAGCGGACATTCTCAGCCAATCACTGCTTCCCATTGCTCTGGCTATTGCTCCCTTATTACCCCAGGAAGCACAGACTGCTTGCGGGGGAACTCGTTTAGGATTAACCCATTACTAAATGGGATAACACTGAATGGAAGGGCAGAGGAGATAATAATATATCTTTATCAGGATTAAGAGGTTACTGTATTTCAGTAACATTTCAAGTTGATAATGATTTCTAACTTCGACTGCATTACCAAGAAAAATAATTTGTGACATATCTGGATTGTGACTTCACTGGAAACGCTCACGTAATACTATCAACAGTCAAGAGTTATTGATTTGATACTGACTTTAGATATTTGTTAAGGCTGACTCTTTCTTTCCCAAGGACCACTATTAAGAGAGTTGGGTAGCCTCTGCCATGGCAAGATGCTGTGTCTATAACATCCTTAGACGAACTGGGCAGAAGGCCAGTTCAGGAAAATTGGTTGCTGTGTTCTGGTGTTCAATTATTTGTGCATGACATTTTCAATCAAAGAATGGAAAGCCAGTCAGTGACCAGGGAGTGCGCGGTAATGAATAAATGAATTGCTTCTCCCTGCTGCTAGCCAAGAAGTCAAGGGGACACTCTTAATAAGAATAGAGGATCCCTAGCACTTGAAGTCATTGTGGATATCATTTATATACCTTTCTCTAGTGATGATCAAGCAAACAGATGTTTGTGTCATTTCAGAACACCCTTAATCTTATAGTACCATACACTGCCACTAAATGAGGTGTTGCCGTGACACCATGAAGGACATGGCTGCTAGGAATGTGAGGAGTTATTAGATATTTTGTTTTACTAAGAATTGTTTTTGTGTATTGTCCACATTTCTATGTGTATACACTGTAATGAAGTACTCTAAGTTCTTTTAAAGCTTGACAACATATGAAACGTTCTGTCCCAAAGACAACATTCCACTCAGCTTCACAGCCTTCAGAACTCGTGTGATGCCCTGGAAACTTGCTAGATACCACTCTTTTGTGTATTGGAAACCTGTTACAAACTTTCCTTCACTTCAAGGCAGCTAAATCTGGGACACAATAATTTGTCAATGTCCCAACTTTTCTGTATCTGTATAGCTCTGTATGTTAATATTACCCTGCCCAAGACATGCGTATATTTAGTCTCATCTTATGTGGAATCTATGAGGCACGGCTAGGGTTTTCTTCTTTGCAGAAACGATTCTAATCACCTAAGCGGTTTCACTTGTCTAGTCAGATTGTACTACTTGGAAACGCTCTGCGGTATTGGGTCATTCATCAAGTGACCATGTTATGGTACTTTTTGAAAGTAAACCAAAATGTTCAAAGTCTATCTGTTCCTATCCAAATCAATAAATTAAATTGCGTATATACGCTGAAGTAATTAAGTCTGACACACGAGGTTCAGGTTAAAATAACTTCGAGAAAGTTTATTGGCAAGTGAAGTAAAAGCGGGCGCGCAGGCCCTTTTAAGAGGCATTTTGCGTCATCATTGATTATTAGAATATCAGCAAATAAACATCATCAATTGGATTAATTGTTAAGTGACGGGGTTAGTGTCTTACCTATTGGTTCGTAAAATTAAGAGGTTAGTCCCGTGCCCACCCATCAGAGGTGGGATTATTTTGGACACGGGTGGGGGACAAGGGGGTCCTAAGCGTCATTTTACACAGTCAATGATATCAGGCTTTATGTCCAGGTGCAAGGTCTCTTATGAATAGAACATTTCATTACTACTGTGTTCTGTGGCCTTCAAACTGTACTATCTTACAAGCTCTAAGGAGTAGCCAGCAAGTCTTAAGGAGTAGCCAGCACCTCCTGGTACTTGTCCTTGAAGGAAACACAGTCTTTGTCTACTGTACTAATTGGGTTGAGAAGTTCAGTCACGTAATGTAGTTTTAAAATGAACAAGTTAAGTCATGAGGACAAAATGGAGGATTGAGGAAGTCAGGTTAGGAGGACAAAATGGAGGACGAAGTCACAGTATAAAGTTAAAATGGAGTTAGTACAATAATTCAGTACAAGTACAATAAAGATTTTTAATAATTCCACATCAGTCCCCCCTATGAAATGTTAGATTCTAAGAGATAAAACTTTATTATGTTAGTATCAGAAGACGTGTTAACCCAAAGGCACAGAAACCCCGTGGCCGCTAGCTAGATGTTAATGCAAAGTGCAAGGCTGTCCCTAGATCTGACCCTAAGAGACTAACCATCCGTCAGTATGGCTCTCGAACGCTTCACACCCAAGGGTATCCCATGGCAGCTAACCCACCACTTCTCCACATGGGGCCTTTACCATTCACTGACAGATGCTGTCCCTAATCCAGTCCCTTCCTAGAATTCCTGCACTTTATCAACAAAGGGGATAATTTGCAGCGGCAGACAGGGTGAGTTGATGTCTTGAAATTCTTGGTCATCAACTTCGAGATGGGTGAAAGTGGGTGCCGCTTGGTCAACAGTCTTCATGAGGGATTTTCTCAGACATGGGAGGACACAACAAAAGAGAAGAGCAAAGATAAAAAGAAAAATTAGTATAGCCATACCAATCTGCATTAAAGCCTTTTGCCATCCTGTCATCCAACCAAACCATCTTTCCCAGGGATCTTTTATCCCAGAATTCCTTTTTAACTCTTCAGACAGGTCATTTAATTTTTCTATAGCTAGTGTGACTTTACCATTAGGGCCTGTGTTTTCTGGGATGTAGGTACAACATGTCATAGTGTCGGGCAAAATCTTACAAACCCCTCCTTTTTCGGCTAAGATCATATCTAGGGCCATCCTATTCTGGAAAGTCATTTGGGATGTGGCCTGCAACTGTTCGGCCAACCCCTGGAGGGCGTCTCTGGTGTAATTGACAAAACGCTGTTGATTATAATAAATGTAATTTATCCAATTTAGATTCTTGTTTGCGGTAACTATGGTAAAAATTGATTCAAATCCTGCAGCAACTTCATCTCTAGCTTTAAACTCATTGGGCACCCCCCTGGGCACTCCAATGGCATCAATATATACATGAGGATCAAAACTTCCTTTCACTGGGGCGTCACGTTTAACCTTAGTATGGCTGAACTCATGGGTGTTGAGGTGTGTGTCAGAAATAATATGTATAGGCATAATGGCCTTAGTCAAAGTACACTCTCCCCACCATTCCGTGTCCATTCTGGATCTCAGCTGTAAATCCCCACACAACCAGTAAATGTCTCCTAGTGACCTAGTATGGTGTTGCAGCAAGCGTACAGGAACAGTTCTGTATGTAGCACAATAACCTTTGGAAAAGTTACCCACAAATTTACCAATACCATCGTACATGGCATAGCACGTGTAATTACCTTTATATACGGTAATACCATCAGGGGGTTTGACATCGTTGGCTAGGAGAGGATACTCCTTTGTCCATGCAATACATATGGACCTGTTAAAATTATAGTGATAGGCAAAAAGGCTTAAAATACATTCTTCTATATCTACGGGTAGGATTAAAGGTACGGTACCCAGGTGAGGCCGGGCACCGCCACACACGTAACATGCAGTTCTATTATGCTTATTAGCATTATATTTCATCCATTCTAACCATAAATTTACATCATTAAAACCTGTTTCAGCGGCCATGGTATCTTCAAAGGTGGGGTTAGCAATGGCCATCATGTCCTGAAAGGTCTGGATATGAGGTTTTAATGGATTGGGGACCATATGGGTGGCTCCTTGCCACTCAGAAGAGTTGCACATATCTTTGAGGTAGAAATGTCCTAATTTCTGGTAGGAACCCCTTTTCCAGTACATTCCCATCACATACTGGTCTGCATCTGTTGGGCTTGGGTGCTCAATGTTAAGGATTAATTTCATTGGTGTACTCCCCCCAGGCTTTCTCAAAGTCATTCTCTGGAGGAGGGATCTACCATGATCATCTACTTTGGATACGGCACTTTTTGGTTTGTAACCCCAGGCAGGCCCGGCATTCCATCCCGCTGCCCCCCAATGGTCACAATTGTGCCCCCATTGCTTGTCAACTACACAAACATATGGGTCTTTCGAATGAGGGATATCTCTATAGATGCTCTGGATTTGTGGTGTGGGAAATGGGCATTCTACAATATCACAGTAGTCAAAGGTATAAGTAGCCACCTGGGTGCACGATGAATTATACCAGAAGGTGTACCCACTAATATCTTTGGTAATGGCTACTTGCTGGGCCTTCATAAGGCTAATTAAGGAGAAGATGTACCAGAGATACATGTTTGTGCGATATTCGCTTCCTCTGGGGCAGAAGATTTCTTGCAGTGGGAAGCGTGGATCCAATTTGGTCTACCGGCCAATTTGACGGAGGTTGCGGTAATCAGGAGAACTTGGAATGGACCGTCAAATCTCGGTTCTAGGGTATTTTTCCGCACAAACTTCTTGACCAGGACCCAATCTCCGGGAAGCAGGTTATGGGAACCTGTATCCAATTCGGGATCTGGAATTGAAGAGAAAACTTGGGCATGTATTTTGCTTAAAACACTTGCAAGTTCAGTTACATAATCTACTAAAACATCTGATTGGAGCTGTAACTGCTGTGGATAATAACAACCTAGCCTGGGTGCTGTCCCAAATAGAACTTCATATGGGGACAGTGAATGCTTCCCTCTAGGTGTGTGCCTAACACTAAATAAAGCTATTGGCAGACTTTCTGGCCAGGGCATCTTTGTTTCTTGTGACATTTTTAACATTCTGGTTTTTAGGGTGCCATTCATGCGCTCCACTTTACCACTACTTTGTGGGTGGTAAGGGGTATGGAAGGCTAGAGTCACCCCTAGAGCGGTCCAAATTTCTTTAGTCACAGTTGCTGTAAAGGCTGGGCCTTGATCACTCTCAATGACTTCTGGGAGTCCGAATCTGCATACAATATCTGTAATTAGGCGCTTTGCGGTTGTCTTTGCAGTGATATTGGCCACTGGGTAGGCTTCTGGCCAGCCTGAGAACATGTCCACTATTACTAGTGCATATTCATGGGGCCCACTCTTGGGCATTTGGATGTGGTCAATTTGAATTCGTTGGAAGGGGTACATGGGCTTTGCCAGGTTCTTTGCAGGCACCTTGACTGGTCTTCCTGGATTGCATTTTGCACAAATGACACAGGCCTTGCAGAAGCTACTGATCAATGTTGTGATTCCAGGTGCTTCATAATACTTCTGTATGAGAGCGGCCATCAATTCTTTTGACAGGTGTGCAGGCCCATGTGCCCATTGGACAACTGCTGGATACAAATTTCTGGGGAGACAAAATTTGAAGTTGTTATAATATATTCCGTCCTTTTGGACAGCTCCTTTCTTTTTCCATTTCTGGATTTCTTCAGGAGTGACTGCAGCTTGTTGTTCTTGTAAGATTCGCAAATCAGTAGGAAGAGTTTGCAGAGCAAAAATAGGGACTTCTTCTTCTTGTTGTCCGGACACTTCTTCATCC
Source organism: Pelobates fuscus (assembly GCF_036172605.1). Taxonomy (NCBI): domain Eukaryota; kingdom Metazoa; phylum Chordata; class Amphibia; order Anura; family Pelobatidae; genus Pelobates; species Pelobates fuscus. Next base: position 89,419,094 of record NC_086317.1, on the reverse strand, counting down.
ACTTCCTGCAGATCCCTGGCCGCTAACTTAGCAGCTTGATCAGCCAAATGGTTGCCCTTTGCTTCATCTGTATCCAATTTCCCGTGGGCCTTAACTTTCAAAACGGCCACTTCTTTAGGGAGTAGGAGGGCATCCATTAGCTCCTTGATTGCAGTGCTGTGTTTGACTGGTGTACCGGCGGTGGTAAGAAATCCTCTAGTCTTCCAAATTAGGCCGAAGTCATGTGCCACACCCAGAGCATATCTTGAATCTGTATAGATATTGGCACGTTTTCCTTCGGAAATTTTGCATGCTGAAGTCAGAGCCTGTAATTCAGCTTCTTGCGCAGACATTGCTGGCGGTAAGGATGATGATTTAATAATTTCATCTGTTGTGGTTACGGCATATCCTGTGTGATATGTTCCTCCTTCATCGGCATATCTCGATCCGTCCACAAACAGGGTAAAATCCGGATCTGGTAATGGGTTCTCATGCACAGTTGGTAAGTGCACTGTTTCCATTTTCATCTGTTCAAAGCAGTCATGAGGTGTTTCTGGGTCATAATCATTCTTTATGACCAGATCTTGAAATTCCTTTTCCAGGAAATGGCGTGGCCATGCTTCTAGAAGGTCAGTTGTTGGGTATTTGACAATACCATTTTCCTGTAGCTGTTCTTCATTCATGGTGGCCCATAGTTTTGCCATGGGCCCAAGATCATTCCATGACCTTGTCTTCAACTTGGTAACAGGAATATGTGGGATAGCAGTATCCCAATGACGGTAAAGGTAGTTAAGTTGTTGAGGTAGCTGGATCAAGACCATGCTATTGCCTTCAGAGTCACAATAGAAGTCTTGTGCAGTAAGCTTTACATCGGTCCGGTGGTAAAGCTCATCTTCATAGCAAGGTTCAGGAGTAATGTTCGGTTTGTACCACGTGGTGCAGAAGGCGTGATCTGGGCCTTCACAGAGAGGTTTTTCGCCTTCATAAAATGTCAAATGTGGATGCATGACTTTCTTGATACATCCACAGAGCAGGTGAATGTAGGTTTCATCCGTGATAAATCCATAATAGATACCCCCCTCAGGGAGTGGAAGAAGAGTGGACGGATTAAGCACTTGACATCTTTGGATGGAAATGTTGTCAGGCAGAAGAAGATGACACTGTAAGCGCAGATGTCTGGCTGGAGACACGTGCTTGAGCTGGACTTGGTTGATGATGGCAGAAATGTCATGAGGGGCCAAAACAACCAGAGGGTGGCCAGGGACTAGGTCTGAGGTTCTTTCTATGAGTTCTCTCGCAGCAAAAACAGCCCTGAGACAGGAAGGAGTCCCTCTGGCCACAATGTCCAGTTGACATGAGAAATATCCAATAGGCCTCTGGCGGCCTCTTAAGTCATTAGTTTGGGTGAGGACTCCCGTTGCATGGCCTTGTCTTTCAGAGACAAATAATTTGAAAGGTTTGGAGTAGTCAGGCAGGCCCAAGGCAGGAGCAGAGGCGATGGCCCGTTTGAGGGCATTGAAATTGTCCAGAGCTTCAGCAGCCAGACAGAATGGGTCAGACTTAAGAACATCATAGAGAGGTTGCATGAGCAGAGAGGCTTCTGGGATCCATGCTCTGCAGTAGGAAATGAGGCCTAGGAAGGCATGAAGGGACTTAGAAGTCCTTGGAGGCGGAATGTCCAGCACAGCTCTCACCCGGTCTCGAGTAAGATGTCTGGTACCTTGAGATAGACAATGTCCAAGGAAGATCACTGAAGATTGACAGAATTGTAGCTTGATGAGGGAAGCTTTACATCCCTGTTCTGCCAAATAGGAAAGAAGACTAAGTGAACACCTTTCAGTAGTGGGCTTATCATCTCCACATAGCAATAGATCATCCACATACTGAAGCAGGACAACTTCTGGGTGCTCAGCTTGCCATGGGTCAAGGATGGTGCCCATGGCCTTAGCAAATTGACTTGGAGAATTTTGTGCCCCTTGGGGCATGACAGTCCAGGTATATTGTTGCATTTCATGAGTGAAAGCAAACAGGTATTGACAGGATGGGTCCAGTGGGACACTAAAAAAGGCATTGGCCAGGTCAATAACTGTGAAGAATTTTGCAGATGGTGGGACTCCAGAGAGCAGAGTATGAGGATTTGGTACAAGAGGGGTGTCCAGGACGGTAGCTTCATTAACAGCACGGAGATCCTGAACCATCCTGTACTTCTCTGGCTCACCCTTTGGAGTTTTCTTTTTCACAGGAAATAACGGGGTGTTGCATTCAGATTTACATTTGACAAGGGCACCCTTCCCCAAGAGTGCCTTGATGTGGACAGAAATTGCAGCAGACTGTGCTGGTTTTAATGGATATTGTGGTTTTCTCGGTAACTTAGCTCCTGAAATAAGCTTTACCACCACAGGGGGAACATTTAGGTGACCTATGTCCTCTGGGCCTGAGGACCATAACTTAGCGGGCACCTGTGTTTTTAATTCCTCTGGGAAATTGGACCTTAATTCTGCTGCCTCCTCACGGGGCTTTTCTAAATGCAGCATCAGAGGCAAAGAGCATAGGGCTGAAGTGTCTGATACAGACAGAGGTGTAAACATTTCTACCTGCCCATCCGGGGTAAAAGTGATGGATGCTTGCAGGCGTGAGAGGACATCAGCACCTAACAGGTTAATGGGGCATGTGGAGGATACTACAAAGCGAGCGAGCAGGTTAGAACCAACTCGCAGCGGAGTTGTTAGGGGGCTATGTCTCGGCTGGCCATCCACTCCAACACAAGAGACATCGATATTTGACAGAAAAGATGGGTCTGGCAGGTCTTGTTCTCGCAGAACACTACGGGCTGCACCTGTGTCAACAAGGAATGTGGTAGGGTGGCCTTCAATAGGCAAAGTCACTGTGGCGAGTGGCCCCCCTTTATCCCCTGTAGACACTGCCATTACAGGGGTTACAGACACAGGCTTGCCAGTCTCCTAATCGTCCGGTTCTTCAACAATTGGAACCTTTGTCTCGGTCCTGGGGCCTGGGGCAGGCTTAGAGAACTTCTTGGGTGCCCCTGGTTCCTTTTTAGGTTCCGGACAGTCGCCTCTGTAGTGTCCCTGAGCCCCACAATTGAAACAAGTTACATCTTCTAACCTGATTCTCTTGGTGCCAGAGGTGACGGGGGTAGCGCGAGCTACCATGAGGGGAGCTGGATTGGATCTTCTTGGGGTCTGAACAGATTCCAACCCTCTAGCAACTAAAAGCAGGGTATCCAGGGGAACAACCTTGTATTCAGGACGCGCAGCAATAATTCCCTTGCGTATAGAGTCTTTAACACCTTGGACAAACGCACCTGACAGCATTTGTGAATGAATCTTGTCAGTAAGATCAAACCCCAAATCTGTGAACATTTGATACAGTCTTGCATGAAACCTTTCCACTGATTCTCCTTTATCTTGAATAACATCAGTAAGGCCAGCAGCCTGATCCGCAAGTTTGTCCTTAGCCCATTCTCTTAATTGGGTGCAAAAAGTTACTCCGGAGGGGTAATCAACGTCACTGCCGAGCAGATCCGTACTGAGGTGTCGGGCCATGCTTGGCCAATATGCATCCCCTGCTTTTATAGCACAAATGCTCAGTAGATCACGCCATGCTGCGGAATAAGTCTTTTGAATTTGAACTATCCCTCGGTAGAAGGGCATAGGCTGTTTTTCTGGGTCAGGGAGTGATTTCATTAGAGCACTAGCTTGAGTGGGATTGAAAGCAACATACTTAGGAGGGGCCTGTTCTCCCCGACCCTTGTGGCCAAAGGGGTCATCGATAGAACGATGAGTTGGGGCTCCCGCGGCAAGCTCCGATGAGACATGGGACACCCTGTCCATCTCGTCATCATCGAATTCTATGATGTTGGCTCTTTTGCGCGGTGCAGGGCCCGCATGAGGTGAAAGGATCGGTGGTTGGGAACGGGCCCCAGATGCAGGGGTGGCTAGCGAGTCATAACCTGGGGATAGGTAGTCACCGGGAATTACCGGCATCAGGGCCGAACTGGGGGCCGCCATATTGGTGGCCGGAAAAGGTGTTACATTAGGGTTAGGGGAAGGAGTGGCGGCCATGTTAGATGTGGGCACACCCGGAGCAACCTGTGCCGGACTGGGCATAACCGGAACCTGGGGAGTGGCTTGGGGAAGGGGTAGTGGATATCCGGGATAGGGCAGGGCCATGGGATATGGGAAGGGGTAGGGCCAGGCTGGGGAGGGAAAGGAGGTGGGGTATTGGACTGGGGCGGAGATGGGAGGGGACGGAGAGGGATTGGTAGGGGTGGGTGTAGAGGGAGGAGCCGGGGTGAGTGTGGAAGAGGTGGTTAGCTGGGCGGATGAAGAGGGGAGGGGATCATTAATGGAGAGGGAGTGTAGGGAAGGAATGGCAGATGAAATGTTAGGGGGAGGTATAGCAGGTAGCGTAGGGATGGATGAGGATGATGGGAATGTTAAAGATGGGGCAGGGGAAAAGAAAGATCCATCAGAATTCAGGACCGGGCAGACAGGGGAGGTAATGGGATGGGTATTGGGAGTGGGGAACATAGTCAGCTGGCTATCACTTATTGCTGACTGAACCTTGGGGATAGACATTCCCTGGGCGCCGGTTTTGGGCGCTGGCTGAGGATAGACCCCAGCAACACAATTATTATGATACACAAACAATTTCACACCTTTGTGATTTATCTCTTCCTCAACCCAACCTTCTAGCTGAATAGCCTTCGCTACTCTATACCATGCTTCAGCAGTCTTTAATAAACCATTATCTGTAAGCTTGCCTTTCTTTTCTGTCAGTAACCTACGCCAACTTTCTGGTTGCAATCTTCCACATGTCGGTACAGCAATTCTACATACTTTTGCAATTTTTTCAACACCTTTAACCATTTCCTCACCCTCTCTGTCTTCGACTAAATCACATGCTAACCAGCCCTTACTGGGCTTGCTTAAATCCTGTCCCATAATCCCTTTACCCCTATACCAGCGTCCTAGATATAGGGAGAGAGAGGGAAAACTGAACAAGAACGTCTACAATGCTCGACTGCCACCCGAGAATCATGGGACTTTCTCAGGTGCGTCTTCCCAAAACGTAGACTAGTCACTGAATCCGCCTACCCGGGGTGGTAGACACGGATTGGAGCGAGGTAAGAAGTGTGTGACCAATCACTTCTCTTTCAAGAGAAATGGGAGTGGATAGTATAACAATATAGGAAGTGTAGAAAAGATGAAAGGCAAGGAAAAATCCTTAGAGACAGACACAGGAGTTCATGAGACTCCTAATAAAACAGACAAGACAACAATACAATTGAAATACAGTGCATGCATTACAGTTCAAATAAAATCAACAATAATCCCTTTCCTTCTACATGTGCTTACTCCAAAGTCACCTTTCTCAATCTCGTAGTGTCCCCGCTCGGAGAACGACTTTCATAAGTCTCACTACCAGCGGCCAAGGATAACAGCTAACACCGGTCCGAAATCCTTTCCAGCCTCCCTCTACTCTGCAGTCCACGAAAATGTGGCCACGTCTATCCTCACTCCCGTAGTGCCCCTATAAAACCCACTTATAAGTCTCACTACTACGTGATGCGAAAAACAAGCAATACCTGCCTGAATCTCCCCCGGAAACTGAGTCCCCTGCCACAAGGCTCAGACTCCTACCACAATTAAATAACCAGTGGATCTCCGGCTCAACTAGAGCCGAAAGGTCCGGGCCAGGACGTCCCCAACTCAACTAGAGCTGGATGGTCCGAACGTGCACAGTGAAGCTAGCTAGGCTATCAAAGTGACACACCATTGGATCACAGAAACCTATGATTCTACACAGATCCCACAGTTCCACCAACTTCTTTTTCCTTACAGCCACAGCCACGAGGCTCCTAAAAGAAGTAAACAGGCAACAGAAGACCCCCAGGAACACATCCACAGGTCAACCCCCCTTTTTCCTTACAACCACAGCACAGTGGTTCCTAAAAGAGGTAAAACAGGCAACAGAAGACCCCCAGGAACGAATCCACAGGTCCACCCCCCCTTTATCCCAAAAAGGGGTAAAATACAAACAGACAAACACACTGAAGACCCAGGCAAATCCCCTCAGGTCCACCCCCCTTTATCCCAAAAAGGGGAAAACAAGCAAGACAGAACCCCAGGCAAATCCCCTGCAGGTCCACCCCCCCTTTATCTCAAAATGGGGAAACAGGCAAACAATTCAAACACAATTCAAACACACCCAGGCAACAGATAGACTAAAATGCAGGTAAACAAATGAGTAACGAGACACCGGGCAAGATATTACCTGTCTTTGATGTCCTCCCGGGAAGCAGTCACAGACACGTGGACGGGTCAATCAAAGGGGCCGGAACATACCGGTGGCTCTGCAGAAGTCTCTACCGTGTATCTGGAGGTGATCAATCTCCCTTCCTTCCCCCTGGATTCCTCCGTCCACCCTTGTCTTCCTTAGGACGGCTCACCGGCCGGACATAGCCCGATGCCCCACGTTGGGCGCCAAGTTGTTATGGTACTTTTTGAAAGTAAACCAAAATGTTCAAAGTCTATCTGTTCCTGTCCAAATCAATAAATTAAATTGCGTATATACGCTGAAGTAATTAAGTCTGACACACGAGGTTCAGGTTAAAATAACTTCGAGAAAGTTTATTGGCAAGTGAAGTAAAAGCGGGCGCGCAGGCCCTTTTAAGAGGCATTTTGCGTCATCATTGATTATTAGAATATCAGCAAATAAACATCATCAATTGGATTAATTGTTAAGTGACGGGGTTAGTGTCTTACCTATTGGTTCGTAAAATTAAGAGGTTAGTCCCGTGCCCACCCATCAGAGGTGGGATTATTTTGGACACGGGTGGGGGACAAGGGGGTCCTAAGCGTCATTTTACACAGTCAATGATATCAGGCTTTATGTCCAGGTGCAAGGTCTCTTATGAATAGAACATTTCATTACTACTGTGTTCTGTGGCCTTCAAACTGTACTATCTTACAAGCTCTAAGGAGTAGCCAGCAAGTCTTAAGGAGTAGCCAGCACCTCCTGGTACTTGTCCTTGAAGGAAACACAGTCTTTGTCTACTGTACTAATTGGGTTGAGAAGTTCAGTCACGTAATGTAGTTTTAAAATGAACAAGTTAAGTCATGAGGACAAAATGGAGGATTGAGGAAGTCAGGTTAGGAGGACAAAATGGAGGACGAAGTCACAGTATAAAGTTAAAATGGAGTTAGTACAATAATTCAGTACAAGTACAATAAAGATTTTTAATAATTCCACATCAACCATAAGCACAAGCTGTGAAATGTAACACCATCGTTGCCCAGCATGACATCCAAAGGCCACTACTCCATACTAATTCTTCTTGACCTCTCAGCGGCCTTTGACACCGTTGATCATGCTCTCCTTCTTCAAACTCTTCAATCGCTTGGTCTCTGTGACTCTGTCCTCTCGTGGTTTTCCTCCTATCTCTCCCAACGCTCATTCAGTGTCTCCTTTTCTAATGATACCTCCTCCCCTTGCCCTGTCTCAGTTGGAGTTCCCCAAGGCTCCGTCCTTGGTCCCCTTCTATTTTCTCTTTATACTGCCTCTCTTGGCAAACTTATTACCTCTTTTGGATTTCACTACCACCTGTACGCTGATGACACCCAGCTATATCTCTCCTCCCCGGACCTCTCCCCTGCCGTCCTGCAACGTGTCACTGCTTGCCTTTCTTCCATCTCTGACTGGATGTCCTCCCGCTTTCTGAAACTCAATCTCTCAAAAACTGAGCTCCTTGTCTTTCCTCCTCCTAATACTGATCCTCCTCTTTCGCTCTCCCTCCAAGTTTGTGGTACCAACATCAGTCCATCCTTGCAAGCGCGCTGTCTTGGCGTCATACTTGACTCTGGTCTCACCTTTGAGCCTCACATCCAGCATGTTACCAAATCCTGTAGATTCCATCTTAAAAACATAGCCCGCATCCGCCCCTTTCTTGCACCAGATACTACCAAGGAGCTTGTCCATGCTCTAGTAATTTCCCGCATGGATTATTGTAACCCTCTCCTGATTGGTCTCCCCAATAGCCGTACTGCACCCTTACAGTCCGTAATGAATGCTGCTGCTAGATTGATTTTCCTCTCTAGTCGTTTCTCTCACACCTCACCCCTCTGCCAGTCCTTACATTGGCTTCCTGTATGCTATAGGAGTCAATTCAAGGTACTAACTCACACCTATAAAGCACTGAACAACTCTAGCCCCTCTTATATCTCCTCACAGATCCATAGGTATGTCCCTTCTCGGTATCTCCGTTCTGCCCGTGACCACCTCCTGTCCGTTGTCCGCACTCGTACGGCCAACTCGCGCTTGCAGGACTTCTCGCGGGCGGCTCCCTTCCTATGGAATAGCCTGCCTACCGCCATCAGACTCTCCCCTAGTCTTGCATCTTTTAAGAAGTGCCTTAAAACCCATCTCTTTAGGAAAGCTTATGGCCTCCAAGACTAACCCTTACCTCACATACCTGTCTCTTGCCCTCTCCTAAAGGGCAGCCCACCTTATTTGATTGTAAATTCCTGTCCTAATGTGTTTTACACCCCACCTCCTATAGAATGTAAGCTCGTTTGAGCAGGGTCCTCTTCAACCTATTGTTCCTGTAAGTTTATTTGTAATTGTCCTATTTATATTTAAATCCCCCTCTCATAATATTGTAAAGCGCTACGGAATCTGTTGGCGCTATATAAATGGCAATAATAAATAAATAAATGTGCAATTATAAAATATACTTTCAATAAGTTGCAATCCTGTTACTGCAGATCCATTATACCATTTCTAGAATTTTGCTCTACTTTTTCAACTTATCACTTTAGCTACTTTTCCTTAATTTATACCCCTTTGCCTTATTCCTCCAACTTTCCCTATTTTGTTTTCATATTTCTCCATTTTGTACCTATTAATGTCTTATTTCCCTGATTCATTCCTCCAATGTCATATTACTACATTTTCCCCCACTAATGCCATAGTCTCCAGTTCATTCCTTATTATAATGTTCTTGAAATTTATTGTCCTACTATTCCGATTCACTCCTGTTTCCATATATTCGTCAATTCTTTTGTTGTAATCTTCCACAAATTGCCCCCCCCTCGTTATTGATATAGGGTACACATGTGACACACACAAACTAAGAGGCAGTGTGTGTGGTGGCCTGTTAATGTAATGAGTGGGTTTGGAACACCATATGCCTTCCCTCGTTCCTAATATGCCCCATAACATGAGGAATCCAGTTTGTGTGGCTAGATAAAGTTGCAAGATAAAGAGATGTGTATTTCTACATTTAATTTTATTTTTCACAACTCACACATACACATTTACTGAATATATGAAATAAGTACACATAATAAAAATACTGGGACAGTTCCCCTTTAAGCATAAAGAGCTGGTCAGTGGAGGGGGTTTGCCAAAATATACATCTGGCAGAAAAATGTGCAAAAATCTGCTAATGCTACAATCCTCTGACCATTGAACACGGTATGGTATTCACTGTTTAGTGAATACATCTTTAAAGGTTCATTTCATTTTATCTGTTCATGTATTATCCATTAGTGTTTTAAAAAGTGCAGAATTAAAATGTAACTAGAAAGCTGTTGGGAATGTACATAACTCTGGAGCTACGTCTGAGTTATATATAGAACACCCAGCCATATGTCCACGGAGCGGGTTCTTGTTTAACCCCTTAAGGACCAAACTTCTGGAATAAAAGGGAATCATGACATGTCACACATGTCATGTGTCCTTAAGGGGTTAAAAAGTGAACTGTGGAGGGTTAATGATGTGTAAAGTGAAATGTAAGCCAAGATATTACATTTGTAAAAAAAATAAAAATGATTGGTATAAATGGCCAAAGTTTGCAAGGCAATCTGTGATTTTCCACAACTTGCTGGTTAGTGAATAACCCCCTGTTTTTTTGGATCTCGCGCTGTGATACAGCATTTAGTTCTAATTATACCTCAGTCACTGAGGGCCAGGGAAGCGGCTAATCAGATGCTAAAAACAGAGGCAGCCTTGTGACGAGGGTGGGGGGTTTCCAACAAGCTGATATTCAGCCATCGGCACACTCTGATGTCAGTTTGGCTTTTTATTCTTTTTTTATGAGCCAGGAAATGTGGCGTCCCTTTTGTTCCATTCTTGTGAACAGCTTTGGGGCTATGGCCAGTGAAATATTGTATGTGTAAATTTTAAATCCACCCATCTCATGTGCCGCATGTATCAGAACACCAGAGCACTCTGTGACATGAGAAGGAAGGAGGCCAAAACATCATAAGTGTTACTGAGGCTTGCCTCATCCTGTGCATTTCAATACTGTTGCCATCTATATCACAATGCCCTGTGTTATTACTGTGTCAATGTATCTAACTAAAAACATTACATGTAAACTATTTTCTGTAACCAGAACTTAAAGGAACACTATACCAAAACAACATTGGATTATTGAAGCAGTTTTGGTTTATAAATTATGCCCCGGCTGTCTCACTGTACAATTATCTGCCATTTAGGAGTTAAATCACTTTGTTTATGCGGTGCTAGACACACCTCCCTGCAGGTGACTTGCACAGCCTTGCTAAACACTTCCTGTAAAGAGTCATCTCATGTTTATTCTTCCTTTATTGATAATTATGTTTAATTTAGAATGTTTTATTTCCCGCTATGTTGATGGCATACAAGACCCTACAGGAACTTCCTGTGTGTGATTAAAGTTCAATTTACAGATCAAAAACAAGTTAACATCTGATTGAAAATGCAGGCTGTCTGAGTCTATAGTATCCCTTTAAATATTTACTGTTAGTTGGGTTATAACAAATTTGGACAACAGATTCAGCTGCCCACCTCTATCCCAAATAAATAATGGAAAACCTATTGGGGAGCAAGCAGTACAATAAGGGTTTAATTAAACCATTATCTAGTGGTTTTACAAGTTATTTTAAAGTATGCACCAACCCTTTTTTATTAAATAAATATGAACTTACAAGGTTATTCATAATTGCAGGGAATTTAAAGTGAATATCAAATTGAAGGCCAGAGTAGCCGAACTGATCTCATTTTCCTGGTTCAGCTTTTTTTACCTTAAATTTGAAATTCACTTTGATTTCCCTGAATTTCCCACTTTAGCAAATAACCCAGTATGGGTGTAGGTAAGGGTGGACCCATTACAGTTTGTGCACAGTATCAGGGTATGTAAATGAGTCGTCTAACAACAACCAAAGAGCAGGGTAGGAAGCAGGGACACTGGATATTGTTTGATAGCCGTTGTCTTGTACTAGGTTTTAACAAACATTTGGAACCTCCAACCCACCCAATCTTAAAGGGACACTTCAGGCACCCAGACCACGTCTGCCCATTGGAGTGGTCTGGTTGCCAACTCCCATCACCCTTAACCCTGCAAGTGTAATTATTGCAGTTTTTATAAATTGCAATAATTACCTTGCCAGGTTAAGTCCTCCTCTAGTGGCTGTTTATCAGACAGCCACTAGAGGGACTTCCGGGTTCTTAAAACACAAAAAGTGTTTCAAACAACGCCGGACGACCTCACGCTATGCTTGAGGACCTCCACTGTTGTCGGAATCCCCATAGGAAAGCATTGAATAATGCTTTCCTATGGGGAGGTCTAATGCGCGCGGCCTTTGCCGCGCATGCACATTAGGTCTTCCCCGTCAGCCGACATCAGTGGGAGATGAGCGTGGGCGGATTCAGGTAAGTCACTGAAGGGGTTTAAACCCCTTCAGCCACGTGGGATGGGGGTTGGGCGGGAGGGGGACACTGCAGACTTCTGCAGTGCCAGGAAAACTGATTTGTTTTCCTGGCACTGGAGAGTCCTTTAAGGGCAGCCAAAGAGTGCTGTGTGGAATCCTTGGACGTTTATGGTTTCAAATACAGGCAGAAAGGAATGGTCCATTTTAAAGGAACACTTCAAAATATCCCCTATTTCTTACTTTATAAAAGTGATGATTTCAAGAGAATGTGACACTTTTATAAAGCTACTGTCAGTCAGACAGCCGGGAGAGTGCTAGTAGTGACTGCTTTGTGCTCTAGCACAAAGGGGGATGTTAGGCTTATCATGTTCTTTGCCTTCAATTCATCAATTTGTTTTGTTCTTTTCATGGCAATCCATGTCCACATGTTCCATCAGTGGAAACCCAAGTTTGCCAGCATTGAATGTCATCGTTAATGACTACAATGGCATCTCAGGTCACTAGCAAAGAAGACTGAGATCAGTAATTACAGACAATTTTGTGACCAGTAGTAAATGAATCCTCATTGATTCCAATGGAAATTGCTAAAGAAAGAAAAATGCAAGTTCCAATCAAATAACATACCTACCCTTGTGGTCTTGTTGGACTGTGCTCGTGTATTGATTAGAACTACACTTACTTGTACATTATTATTGTGCCTCTATGTACAATTGTTATATGCAGGGCTGCCATCAGAAATTTTAGGGCCTCTGACACAGCTCAATATCTGGGCCCCCGGGGCCAGCCCCGAGTCCGCCCACAAGGATGAAGTGTGTGTGTGTGTGTGTGTGTGTGTGTATAGTGGATGTAGAATGTGTGTCATGGATGCAGTGTGTGTAGTGGATGTAGGATGTGTGTAGTGGATGTAGGATGTGTGTCATGGATGCAGTGTGTATAGTGGATGTAGGATGTGTGTAGTGGATGTAGGATGTGTGTCATGGATGCACTGTGTATAGTGGATGTAGAATGTACGTTTTGTGTAATGTGTGTATAGTCATGACAGGTGTATAGTCGCCATTTGGGCAGTCGGAATCCAGGACAAACCACCCCCATATCCTAACCCAATAACACACAGACACTAAGTAATATGGGGAAATTTGTCCACAGCTTTATTAACCAATAATTAATAATAATAATAATAATAATAATAACAATAATAAATTAACAGATAAACATGGGTCATTGCCCCCCATACTCCGCCCCCTCGCATCCTGTTCCTTCGGCTACCATACAAAAGGCAATGACCCCCATATAATAACACATATACATATTTATAACATACACCAACATTCCAAAGTGCCAACCATCCATTAACCACGGCAGGGGTATACCCGGATACCCCTGCCCCACCAGGTTCTGAGCCACCTCCAGGACTCGAAACCTCTCAACCACCGATGACCACAATCTGTTTATTCCACCTCACGTTCATCCAGGGGAGCCTATTTCCTCTCCTTCAGCTCCCCGTCCCGCCGCTGTGAAAGAAACGGGTTAAATAAACACATAACAAACAAAGGGAGGGTGGGTGGGACAAACTCAACCAGGTAGAAAGTTAGAATGACTCACCTAAAATGGCTGCTCATTTAAATAGCCAATCCCACTTACCCATAATTCCAACCCTTGCTTACTTCCTCCTAAGCCCGCCTCCTAACCCCTGTCAAGGCCTTTTTCCGCTAAGCTGCGCTCTAGCTACATGGGGCTACAATACAGAGTGTATGTTTGTGTAGTGGATGTAGTGTGTGTACAGTGAATGCAGAGTGTGTTTTTGTAGTGGATGTAGTGTGTTTGTAGTGAGTGCAAAGTGTGTATAGTGCATGTAGTGTGATTGTGGTGAATGCAAAATGTGTATAGTGAATGTAGTGTGTCTGCAGCGAGTGCAAAGTATGTATAGTGATTGTAGTGAATGCAAAATGTGTATAGTTCATGTAGTGTGATTGTAGTGAATGTAGTGTGATTGTGGCGAATGCAGAGTGTGTGTATAGTGAAATATGATATTAAACCGTATGTTGGTGGTGAATAGTACCCTGATAGGCGAAATTCAACAAATTCCAAAGAAAACGATACAACACAGTCGTCCGACTAATATGACGGGAACCGGTTACTGTCTTATTGTTTATCCTCATTTTCTCAAACCCTGGTTTTAAAGCAAACTTATATCACTGCATGCATTCCCAGAATTCTGTATGACTGTTCCAGAGAAGGAAATAAATATTACTCAGACACAATTACTGAATTTCATATTCTAGTGACATCTAAGATGTTATCTGAGTGTCCCACAATGAGCACTGATTCCCGGCACTGCTGCCAGCTGTATACGGGCTATTGTTGGACAACCAGCCTGTCTGGGCAACTATTTTAAGTGTGCTGATTGTGATTCATATTTACCAGAGACTGTGTAATGACATCTTAAGAGACCCTCTTTTCCTGAACAGCTTTGCTGCTATTGTTTCCAGTTAACTACATTTATTGCACTGTTTGTCTGCTGTTACGGTATTCGTCTGTCTTGCGGCTGCCTGTATGCACATATTTTCTCTATGCATTTCATGTTTTAAAGGAACAATGCCCACCCTAGTGAAACAATGACTAGTAAAACAATTTATTTTCGTATGGTCTGTTATTTTGGATAAATTAATAAACTATGAATAACTTTTTCCGTTTGTGTATTATTTCATCATCATTTTAGATAGTAAACTCATATGGGCAGTGCCCTTTCAACCTACTGTCGTATATGTTTTGTTAGAAATACACGTTTGTCTTGTTTCCTATTATACAGTGTTGCTGTATACAAGTAATTTAGACAGCTGAATTAATACAATTAGGTGTATGGAAAGATATACTTTTGGGAGCTTCACAATAAAAATTCCCAGATTTTACTAGTAACATGATGTAAAGTCATGATTTTATTAAAGACACGGAGGCTCATATTATGCATAACTCTTTCTTTATTTCCTCAGCAGCAAAGATAGAGGAATATAAATATTATCAAAAATGAAAGAAAAAACTGTACAGGCACAACAGGCAGCCAATCACATAATAGAGGAAGTAGCTATATAAGTCCTGTGTCTCCCACAATCCCCCTCTTTCTTGCGAAACCGAAGACCAGGTAAGATGAACGATGTCCCACTTGATCAAAACAGGAAACGGGAAACAATGCGATAACTTCAAGCTAAAAAAGACAGAAAAATATGGTAATTTCCAAACTCAAAACTGTAGACTTACCAAACATAACCGTGAGGAGTCACAAACAAAACTGGATTCTGAAATCGAGAATATATAATAATTAGAAACCAGCATAAAACGTACAAAACCATCCAAAACATGATATAAGTACAGACCTAATTGAAAACATACCTGAATAGTATCGAAGCATCTCCTATCCCAAATCCACACCGGGAGGGTGGGAGGGAATAATACTCGCCTCCGTGTCTTTAATAAAATCATGACTTTACGTCATGTTACTAGTAAAATCTGGGAATTTTATTAAAGACACGGAGGCTCATATTATGCAAGTTCAAAGCTGTGCCACCACTCGAGATGCGATATGTTCAATTGGTCTGAAATAGAAATCTCGAAAGGTCGATTCTCGAGACCAGTCCGCCACTCGCATAATGTCTTCTAGACGACATCCGACTGAGGATGCTTTCGAAGCCATCGCGCCTCGCACAGAATGAGGCGTAAATACAGAGGTGTCTATACCTGCAGAAGATAATGGCCAACGCACCCACCGTGCCAGAGTAGGTGTCGAAACTGGCCGGTGAGGTGACTTAAAAGATAAGAACAAATCATGTAGATCGGTGGAGCGAAGGGAACGTGTAACATCCAGGTAAACTTTGATGCAATCCACCGGGCAGAGTGCCGGACAACCAGAAAACCTAGGGTATGTAAACGACTTGGATGCAGATTTCGTCCTCCTGGATATGTCAAAAGTAACGCCTTCCGGGGTGAATGCAACGGTGTCCCAATCCAGGGCCCTGACGTCGGAGACCCTCTTGCAAGAGATCAAACAGATCTTGGTTAGGGTACCATGATGATAGGAACTGCAACATCACGTTGACATCCCAAAAGGCAGAGAAACGAGGCCTAGGAGGACGAGCAAGGTGAATACCCTTGAGAAGACGACATACAAAAGGATGTCTGCCGACAGGGGAACCGTCCAAACCCTTGTGACCGGCCGAAATAGCCGAGCGGGAGAGGTTGATCGTGCGGTATGCCTTGCCCGAGTCAAACCGGAACGTGAGGAATTCCAGGATCAAATGTAGAGGGGCAGATACGGGATCCACTGCCCGTTCCATGCACCAACCAGACCACGATCTCCATGAAGCTCGATAAGCTGTTCGTGTGCCTGGGGCCCAGGCGTTATCGAGGAGCAGGAGAGTTGTCTGCGGAACGTCTGGGACAATCCAAGGTCCCCTGAAAGGAACCATGCTATCAGGGGTAACTGGTGTTGTAACACCAGCTCGTGTGAGTTCCCATCCGGATCCAGAAGGAGGTCCTGGAAGACTGGTATCAATCGAGGGTAATCTATGGACAACTCCATCAAGCGAGGGAACCATGGTCGAGATCTCCATAGAGGGGTGACCAACGCCACACGACAGTCGTGGCGAACCAGCTTCGAGATCGTGCGTGCGATTATGTTGAACGGGGGAAAGGCGTATAGGTGACCCTGCGGCCAATCTTGGAGAAAGGCATCCGTCGCCACCGCTGCTGGGTCCGGCCTCCAACTGTAGAACTTCCGCAGCTGAGTGTTCAGCGGTGATGTGAACAGATCCATCTGGAATTTTCCCCACAGCATGTCCAGGCTCTGGAACACCGAAGCGTGTAAACGCCAATCGCCAGAGTCTCTTAAGTGTCCGGAATTCCAATCCGCTCCCGAATTGTCCAGACCCGGAATGTGTTCCGCTGTCACCGAGACGTTGTTGTAGAGGCAGAACTGCCAGAAGTCTTTTGCTAGAATCGCCAACATCTTGGACTTCGTACCCCCCAGGTGATTTATGTAACGGACCGCCGACACGTTGTCCATCTTGAGGAGAACGCAGCAATTCGCCTGTCCTGGGGTAAGGCTGCGGATCGCGAATGCCCCTGCCAGGAGTTCCAAGCAGTTGATGTGTAACGACTTCTCCATGTCGAACCATCTGCCTCCTGTGGAAACGTCGCCACAACGAGCACCCCAGCCGTGCAAGCTGGCATCGGACTCGATCATACGTCCGGGATGGAGCTGAAAATGGCTCTCCCATTCCACGCCTCCATGTGTGCCAACCACCACACCAATTCGTCCCTGGACTCCGTGTCCAAACGTATCCGAGACTCGTAGGAGTTACCTGACCGAAGGTGTGACCCTTTGAGCCGCTGGAGGGCCCGGTAATGTAGCGGACCCGGGAAGATCGCTTGAATAGAGGCCGTGAGAAGGCCAATTATTCTCGCCAGTTGTCTGACGGACAAGTCTGAGACACGAAGAGCCCTTCGAATTTCCTTCTGGATGGCTTTCACCTTGGGAACAGAAATTGTTGGACGGAATCCACTCTGAAGCCCAGAAACTCTATTGACTGGGCGGGATCTAGGACCGACTTGTCCCAGTTGATCAGGGAACCCAACTTCTGTAGCAGGTTGGTAGTCCACTCCAGGTGTAGAAGGAGATCCTCTTTTGATTGGGACAAAATCAGAATGTCGTCCAGGTAAATAATGAGGCGAACCCCGCGGATTTGGAGGAACGCCACCACAGGCTTCATGAGCTTGGTGTAGCACCAGGGAGCCGAGGAGAGACCGAAAGGCAGGCAGTTGAAGCGCCAACGACACCCGTGCCATGTGAAATGGAGGTAGTCTCTGAACTCCAAAGCAATGGGTACCGTGAAGTAAGCGTCCTTCAGGTCCAGTTTGGCTAGCCAGTCCGACTGGCGTAGAAGGTCTCTGAGGCAGTGTATACCTTCAATCTGGAAGTGTTGGTAACGTAGGAAGGCGTTGAGGGGGCGAAGATTTATCACAGGGCGAACTCCGCCCCCTTTCTTGGGCACCAGGAACAGATTGCTCGTAAAGCCTTTGGCGGCGAACAGCAATTCCTCTATAGCGCCCTTGGACAACATCTCCACGACTTCCGCGGAAATCATCTCGTCCTGATCCGGTGGAAGAGACAGTTCTCTGGGGGAATAAAGCTGGACAGGCATGGAAACAAACTCTAGGCGATACCCCCTTACACATTGCAGAACCCAAGCATCCGAGGTGATATTTTCCCACTCTCGGTAAAATAAGGCCAGCCTCCCCGCTACTTGAACGGGAGGGAAAGAAAGGGTACTCACCGTAGGGACGTCTGCTGGGGGTACCACCGCGGGGGTATCTGGAGCCCCAAGCCCGACCTCTGGCTGGGAAGAAGGGAGGGGTTCTCTGGTCCTGAAATCCCCGGGAGGGAAAAAAGGAACCTCTGGTTGCGCGGAATGCGCCTCGGAAACCACGGCCGGGTGGACGGTTCCTGCTACGCCCGGCCCTTCCGAAAACCTTAGGCGCGAACACGCGTTTCATGTTCGCCTGCGCCTTGTCAATTGCAGTGAAGGTCTTGACATATGACCCCATGTCTTTAACAAAGGAGGTGCCGAACAGCAAACCCTCATCAGTCGGGTCAGGTTCCGCCACAGTCATAGTGGCCAGCTTAGGGTCGATCTTTAAGAGGATTGCCTTACGCCTCTCTGTAGACATCGCCGTATTGGCGTTCCCCAGTAAACATATGGCCCGTTGGACCCAACCTATGGCCACGTCCACATCTAAAACTGAGTCTCCAGTTCCAGCAGAATCGAGAAGCTCGTATAGCTTCGAGAGGGGTCCCAGTGTATCCAGGATCTTGTCCTGGCACCCCTTCAGGGAATGGTCAAGGCCCTTCTTGGGCTTCCAGCCCGACTTATTCAAGAACTGGGCAATCTGCGGGTCAATGTCTGGGGTCTTACAGGCAGCGCCCGGGAGGGTAGGACGTGGGCATTCGGCGCGCAGTTTATTGCGGCCTTCTCTAGAAAGGGGCGTGCGGATGTGCTTAGCCACATACTGGGCAATATGGTCCGGGGGGACCCATTCAGCGGACCGGGGGTGACGTAGGTCGTCTGGATCAAACAGGGGGTTACCCTGTGGGTCAAGGATCGCTTTGTCATCCCCAGAGGGGCCTAATATCTGACCTTGGCAAATCCTCTCCAGATTCATTTTTATCAAAGGAGTCATACTCCATAATGTCGGATTCGTCCTCCACACTCCGGTCGGTATCCGACCCATCATCAAGGTCTCTAGCCCGTTTCCACAATCTAGCCTTTTTAGCCCGGCCAGGGGCTCTTTTGCGCGTGGGGTACGCGCCATCTGTGACCGCCTCTAGCGTGTCAGTCATGGCAGGCAGAGCCTGCATCGAGGAATGGGAGCCGACATGTTTAGATTTGGCCCTTGCCTTACGGGCTCCAGGCACAGTCTGAGCAGGAGAAGGGGACCCCGAACCCATAGGAGCGGGGGTGGCCAGAGCAGGTAAGACTAGAGAGTGCAGGGACTGAGAAAAGGAGGTAGAGACAGCTCTCATGGCTGAGGCAATAGCCTTCTGTATGGAGGAAGCCATAGTGGCCTCTAGCAAGGTTTGAAACTCCTGGGAGGCCATAGCACCCTCAGCACTGTCTAAGTGCAAATCCCCTGAGGGACCTGTAGGCCCATCATCCCTATCCTGCATGTTAGTGAATAGGTATAGAAAACGAGTAAATAACTAAACTAGCTGAAAAGGGCACAAGGGAGAAAAAGGTTTGAGTGACCCACAGAAACAAACTTGTGACAAAACAGACCGGTTAGTGTTCCCAGGGGACCAGGGCACATGAGGTGACCGACCGCATGGCAGCACAGAGAGGAACGAGGTCCATCCAAAATGGCCGCCGCGCGAGAGGGAAGGCGCATGCAACCTGGCACTCGGCGGGGGAAGGGGCTCGTGCACCCGACCCGCCGCGCCAGCCCGCGAGCGGGGAGAGTGCGCACTCAGCCGTGGCCGGAGGAGGAGAGCGGCCGCGGCAGACAACACAGCGCCGGGTTCCGTGCAGAAGCACGAGGAGGCAGGGGAGGGCAGGGAAAAAGGCACCTCCCGGCCGGGAAGGGGAAACACCCGCGGGGTCCCAGAGGGAACACTAACGGCAATGGCAAAAGTAACAGTATAATGTGCCAATAAAGCAAAAGCACAGTAAAAAGGCAATACAATAAAATGTAAAAACCAAAACTGATTACAGAGAGAAGAGCAAAACACTTATCTGTCTGAGGAAGCAGCAAAGAAAGAGGGGGATTGTGGGAGACACAGGACTTATATAGCTACTTCCTCTATTATGTGATTGGTTGCCTGTTGTGCCTGTACAGTTTTTTCTTTCATTTTTGATAATATTTATATTCCTCTATCTTTGCTGCTGAGGAAATAAAGAAAGAGTTATGCATAATATGAGCCTCCGTGTCTTTAATAAAATTAATTACCTGGAAACACTACCAGATTAGTTACTGATCTCCAGCATCTTCTAATACTTGAGTATAATAAAAACCAAATGAAAAAAAGTTACTTGCACACTATCCTTAATCCCTGTACACATGGAAATAACTGGAGGCTTTTAGTATCACTCCAATGGCCCTTCAAGTGTAAACTCACCTGTCATGTCAAGGCAAAACCTTAGGTGAGTCCTACACTAACAATTCACCTTTTGCTTTCAGACGAAAAGGAAAAATTTGATACAGAGACAGGTATTTTTCCATGGGGTGGTTGGCAGAAAAATCTGATACAGGGTGTCCCAAGATATTGTGCTGCCTGTATCCAAGTATGAAAAGCTGCTCCTCCCCCACCAAAAAACAATCAAGCATGTATGCTTCTGCAATGGTAGTATCTCTGTGTGGGTGTGTTGAAAGTGAAGTGTGTGCCTGTGTGTGCTGGGGATGTAGTATGTGTCTGTGTGTGTGCTGGGGGTGTTGCTTGTGTCTGTGTGTGCACTGCAGCCAGGGCCGGCCTTAGGGATGTGCGAGCTTTGCGGCCGCACAAGGCGCCATGGACCAGGTGTCAGGGGAGCTAAATCAGGTACCCGGGTGGAGGATTAATTATTCTCTACCCGGGTCTATAAAAATCAAAACAAAATTGAGGCAGCGGTGGCGGGGCTTAACGAGCGACGGGGTCGGGGCTTATCAAGCGGCGCCTTCGGGTAGGTAGTACCTACCCGAAGCTGCACAGGAAGAGGGAAGCAGGAAGGAATCCCTGCTTCCCCAACAACCAACTGCATCCACTACCCTTTCCAGCCATAATGGAAAGAGGTAAGTCTGTGTGTGTGTGACTGCCTGCTTGTGTGTTACTGTTTGCCAGTTCATGTGTCTGCCTGTGTGTGTATGTGTGTGTCTGTCTGTCTGTATGACTGCCTGCCTCTGTGTGTGACTGTCTGACTGCGTGTGTGTGTGTGTGTGTGTGTGTGATTGTGTATGTCTGTGTGACTGTGCCTGTGTGTCTGCCTGCCTGTGTGTGTGTGTGACTGTCTGACTGCCTGTGTGTGACTGCCTGCCTGTTTGTCTGTGTGACTGCCTGCCTGTGTGTGTGTGACTGTCTGTCTGACTGCCTCCTTGTGTGTGTCACTGTAGCTGTTTGTAACTGTGTGTGTGTGTGTGTGTGTGTGTTTGAGACTGTCTGCCTGTAACTGAGCCTGTCTGTCTGCTTGTAACTGGTTGTGTGACTGTCTGCTTGTGCCTGTGTGTGTGTGACTGTATACAGGCAACTTGGTGGGGGGGAGGGGGACTTTTCGCACAGGGCGCCTAATGGCCTAAGGCCGGCCTAGACTGCAGCCAATACACTTACCTATACACTGTGTCTGTGTATATGCATGTGTGTCAGTGTTTGTATCTGTGTGTCTGTATCTGTATGTGTGTCAGTGATTATATCTGTGTGTCTGTATCTGGATGTGTCAGTGATTGTATCTGTTTGTCATGTGTGGCAGTGTTGTGTGTCTGTATATCTGCATGTGTGTCAGTGTGTCTGTGCAACTGTATGTGTGTCAGTATATGTATCAAAAACTGACACACATACAGATGTACAGACAGTGGCGTACATACAATCCATGGGGCCCCGGTGCGAAACTGCTCCGTGGGCTGCCCCCCCCGACACATACATAGACACAAACACAGACAGACTCCCCCCGACAGACACACAGACACATATATACACACATACTGTAACGGATCACCTGGTACCCCGACTAGGTACCTCCGTTAAAGGATGCTCCTAGTACTTCCTGAGGGCTCCAAGCACTCCAGCCGACACCATAACCACCGTAGACTCCCTCCGCTCACTCACTCAGCTAGCAATTACACACAAAATCCTCCCCTCTGCCTGCGATATAATTACTGAACACAATGGGTTAATGTAATTATCACAGGCAGAGAAATACAGTTTTTACACATGTACTATAACTTTTAAACTATACATTCAATATTCATAAAAATGACATATTAATACTCGGCACACTTTACACACATATCCAAAATGTAGGTGATTCCTTCCAGCGGTTAAAAAGTTAGCTGGAAGTCCTTTATGACCGACCGCAAGCACATTTTCATGCCCAAAACAGTTCCATAGATTTTAGCTGTGCGGTCGGTCAATTTCACACTGGAAAAACGGAAAACTAAGGACTAAAAAACGGGACTAAGTCTCTGCGGCTGAAAAATCAGTGTAGGAGAAGGTAAGGGTCAGCGGTGTTCGTGGAACTGTGTAGCCGATTTCAGTTCCATGAATTTGGCTACACACACCGCTGACCACGTTCGGTTGAAAAAAGATGGCTACCGTCACGTGTTCGTTTGCACGAACGGCGGCCCCCCAGTGGTCGGCAATTTACCTACAGAAGGCTCCCAGCCTGGGAGGTAAATCGCCTGCACACTTCCAGTTCTGGGTGGTCCGCCTGTACAGTACTTGGTTCAGTAAGCCCCATTTACTGAACCAAATGGGAAGAAGCCATAAAGTATTTTAAAGGTCTTAAAGGGGCATTGTTCCCAAAAGTCACAATATGTCCCCAGACGGTTCTTAAAGGGCCAGCACGGTCCAATAAAAATCCATAAGCTCCAATGCTGGTTTTAAAGGGCACCATCTCCCAGGGGCCATAGTCAGGAGGCAGGCAAGCAGCCCCCTCCAAAAACCAGTGGCGAAGTCCCTTTTGCCACACATATAGGGACACAGACACATATACATACAGAAACACATATACAGAGACACACACAATCCTTCTGCTCAGCTCCATCGCGGGCGGTCTACTGATGCCAGGAGCCGGAATATGATTACAGCTCCCTCGGTCCCTCTAATGCACTTACAGCTGCCTGCCTCACCGCAACCCCACTGGACTTCAGGAACAGAGACTGCACCGACTGCATATATAGATATGCGCCATGGATGGGCCGGCCCTGGTATTACCACACCTTTGCGTGGTTGGGCTTAGTGCAACGCCTTTTGCAGGTGAAATATCAAAGTCAAAGACAACAAGTCAAGATCAGGGATTCCAGAAAACACAGCATCGTTAAGCCAAGGTGGGTTAAAGAGTAGAAAGATCAGAGTAGTCAGAGAAGGCTAAAATAGGTAACCAGGAAATTTCAGGTAATCAGGATAGCTCTATTGTGATCACAAAGAAACCACAGCAGAGATAAACTCAAGTATTATTAGGTTTGGGGCATTTACTTAATAGCCATGCCCCAAAAACGTGAGTGGGCATGGACAATAATGCCATTTAGCGTTGATGATGTCATGAAGTCTGTTTGACATTATCATATCATAAAAAGGGGAGGAGCAACATAGTCTAGCAGTAGAAACGCTAGGTACCTGAGAGTTTGAAACTGACGTGGTGAGGGTTGTGGCTTGCCGGTTAATGGATTAGGTCACACACCACAATGGCTCTAGCCCAGTATTACAGCTTTCCTGCCTAAAATCATGGGGCAGACACGACGCCAGCCGACCCCTGGACCCTCTAGCCAAGCCTCACCGAGACGAGCATCAGGCCTCATGGACAAATTCTTGTCCACTCTGGACGGCCTCCGACACACGCGGCCCATTGACAAAATGGCGCCGGGATCTCCTGATGCAGAGAGTGTCGCAGACTCGCAGCAGGGCTCATACCGGGGCGAAACCCTCTCGCAGGTATAAGCCGAACTGTCGACAATCGACTGCCAACATGCTCACTAGGGCAGACAAAATGACTCTGGTCACAGAGCTACAATCAGTAATTAGAGAGGAAATGATGGAGGTCAGCAGAGATCTCACTGCCTTAGAGCAGTGGGTGACTGAGCTAGAAGCCGAAAACATTCAAGTCATTCAGCACTCACAAGCCACTGACTTAGCCACATCACGACAGGTTCTGTTCTACTGGACCTGCATAGGCAAGTGGAAGACTTGAACAACCGGGGAAGACGCAATACCATCCGCATCAGAGGCATACCCGAGAGCGAAGGAGAAGACCTCACAGACACCCTAATGCAGCTGTTCGAGCAGATCCTGGGTGAGGAGGCCCCAGAAGAGTTCCACATAGAGAGAGCATACAGGGCATTGCGCCCCCCCTAGGAGAGATGGCCTGCCGCGGGACGTGATCTGCTGCCTGTTGTCCTTCCATCTCAAGGAGGCCATCATAAAAAGCAGCCAGCCAGACCACAAACCATCACCTACCAAGAAGCTCAAGTGGCCTTACTTCAAGATCTCTCCGCTATAACCATGGAAGCGTGCCAGGCACTGAGGCCTCTCACACGCCTACTACAAGATAGAAGAATCTCCTATAAATGGGGCTTTCCCTTCAGCCCCCAGGCCCGAAATGACAACACCTGGCATACCATTAGATAGCCTAACAATATCCCTGCGGACCCTGGGCCTCCCAGCAGTCGCCGTGCCGAACTGGATCCTGGAGGGTCCCCCGATACACCCCAGCCCCCCAGGGGGCGCTTAGGTCAGAGCCCCGACCCAGATGAGTGGTGGCCTGATCGGTCCAGAAGAATATTGGGGACTCCAAACACAGCCCTTTCCATATGCCCACCAGCCATTGCAGAGAAGGGGAGACTGGGGTTCGCCGATGGGTGCGTACTCTCCCTTTGTTGTAGCCCCTTGAAAGCAGTCTTCACGGATGCATTACCTCCCTTATCCAGGTGACCTCCCGTTTTAGGTGTTGAACAGATGGAGGCCAGGAAGAAGTTCACCGGGGACAAGCGGCTGGTAAAATGCACTCCTTACTCTGGCTGGGAAACATTTAGCTTCTTATGAATGGGCAAGCCAATGATAGATGCCACCCTGCAAGTGTGGTGCTCCCTCAGGTTTCCACAACAACTGACCTCATTTCCTTACCCACTGACACCCATCACGCATAACCCGGACCTTGGCGGGGGCCTAACACCGGCAGAACACCGTTTTACACAAACAGACTGGCTGTACGTACGCCAGTGTTGTGTCGGATCCCCACTTAAACCACTGGCAGATATATTTCCTGAAGCCATCCCTACTGGGATGGATAAATACCGCTACCACCAATTTAAAGGAGCACTCTAGGGTCAGGAACACAAACATGTATTCCTGACCCTATAGTGTTAAAACCACTATCTAGCCCCATTTGCCTCCCTAAAGATAGTAAAATCTTACTTGTATTCAAGTCTGAAGCTTCTGCCTCTGTCTGTGAACTTCCTCTGACATCAACAGAAGTGGTGTACTGATCCAATCACAATGCTTCACCATATAATTGGCTGAGACTGACCAGGAGGCAGATCAGGGGCAGAGCCAGCACAATTCAAACACAGCCCTGGTCAGTCAGCATCTCCTCATGATGAATTGAATCAATGAATCTCTATGAGGAAAGTTCAGTGTCTGCATGCAGAGGGAGGAGATACTGAATGTTTGGATGAATTTTAGGCAGCCATGACCCAGGAAGGATCTGTAACAGCCATCTGAGGAGTGGCCAGTGAAGTTATCACTAGGCTGTAGTGTAAACATGCTCTGGTGACTATAGTGTCCCTTTAAGACATACTATGCAGCCTTTCCCTGCAAGCGCCTCTTCCGCAGGCAATTTTAATCTTTATGCACAGCCAGACAACACATGGTCAGGGGGATCTCTATATTATACACCATGCTCGCCTAGGGGGAACACAAACTCGACCCGAAATACATAGCTAGATGAGAGAGGGAGACTGCTACATCACACTGACAGAGCAGGAATATGACAACATTTTCATACTTACCCATAAATGCTCCATTAGCTCTAAATTTCAGGAAACTAGCTTCAAACTACTATCCCACTGGTATAGAACTCCCGATGTCCTACACCGCATCAACACAGGCATACCAGATGAGTGCTGGAGATGCAGGAATGCAACAGATACTGCCCTCTACATTTGGTGGTCATGACGAGACATAGCACCCTTTTGAACGATGGTAGACACCAAGATCAGGCAAATTACTGACAGAGTTGCTGCTACAGCCCCTCCCCATGCTCCTATACCACACTAACATGCCCAGGGGAACCTATAAGAAATCTTTGCCCAAACACCTGCTGACTGCAGCAAAATCGCTGATTTTGACATTTATGGAAGCAGAGGGGGAGGCCTACCTTCCACCAATGGGTCGACAGAGTTGGTAAGATTTCTACCATGGAAACCCTTATGACAGCACTGCAAGAATGTTTGGAAAACTGCACCCAGACCTGGGCACCGTGGTTAATGTTTATCTCCCTGCCCGCCCCCCAGCGCCTTGTGCTCACACCTAGTGGGGCATCCCCCCTATACAAACCCCTGCCCATGCTCGGCACAGATACCTAACAGTAACTATTAAAACGGGCCCGGGGAGTGGACATGGGAGTGGCAGGTGGTGAAGGGTGAGGGGGAAGTTGGATGCACATGGAACGCATTGGTGGTGGCTGGGATCTGCTTCACGACTCTGCCCAGACAACCCAGAGGCCCATAAGACGCAATACTGCGTCAGCCATAAACCCCTGTTCAATACCACATCTCACAGACTCCTAGTTGCATGTCATTACTTTAAACGGTAACCCAGCAATATCAAACTAGATGCCCGGAGAACAATGGGACAGACCCAGCCAACCCCATGGTACAAAACAGAACTATTTCCCAACAAATGCCACCGCCCTAACAGGAATGACCATTCCAGGGCCACTCCCCACAAGGGCACTGCACACTATGCCCCACGACACTTCAGCACATAGATTACGTACTCCTTTGAGGAGACCACCAACAGGACAGGAAAAATAGGAGAACATCATACCCTGGCACACTAGAGACACGCTCACATATAATACCTTGGACGAGCCCCATGGCCATGATTATTGTTGCTCGCAAATGCCTTATACAAATGAAACGCATAAACTGTGACTTAGTCTTACTTCATTATGGTTCATGTCAGGCCAATAACTTTAACGCTGCTTGTTTGAACTTCTGCATATCCCACTGTTCGAACGATACGACAGATTTGCACTCATTATTGTCTCTGTAACATATGTGGATGTCGACCCTGTACTACTTCAGTGTACCATACTGATAAATGTTCACTTTTTCTCAAACAACAAAACCAAAAGTAAAGATTCTCATAAAAAAAAAAAAAGAAACTGACGTGGTGCCTAACATAGGGACAGGATGTTAGTGGCATAGTGCAAGGGTGCTATGTATGTATCTAGCCATGCTTAATCCGTACCATTCTACAGACCCTTTACTCTACCATGGACTATTAAGGATAGGGTTAATTGTTGTATCACTAGAAAGCAATGCTCTTCCACTGACCTTGTTATAAGAGCAAAAAAATAAATAAAAAAATTGTGATATATTTTCAGGCCAGAGAGTTGTAGATATTAATTTCTGGCCTGGTTTTTAAATGTACAAAAAAATTTTTATGTTTGTACTTCCCATGAAACCACGGAATTTGTGTATTGCTGTAAAGAGAAGAACTATCTTTGTTTAAAGCATAATGCTATGAATCCCACATAACACCAGCATTTTGCCCTTTTATGTCTTCTCCAAATGCTTGTTTCTGACTGCTACTGCATGGCGAAGGAATGGGGACTCATACCAGACACACAGCGCACTAACAGTGGGTGTTAAAATGATTTTAGAAGTTAAATCAGAAGACACATAGATTATTAGGGTTTTGCTCAAGTTACTCAGCCCTCTCACTATTCAGTGCTGGAATACGAAGACTCAATTCCTATTTGATTAAGTAAATGTTCTTAGATCATCAGATGTGTTCTGTATTTTTTTTTTTTTTTTTTTTTTTTACAGACCATAGAAGGAAAACCATTATGAAGGTATCGTATATCTTGTAAGCCTGAGATAGACTTATTAAATGCTTTAAATACTCTGTGTTCTGTAAGAATTAAACAATGTTTTGGCATCGGAATGTGATGTCCATAAATGTGCCAGAGAGGAGCATGGATAAAGACAAATCATTGAAAGATTATTCTCTAAAACCTCTTGCCAGGTATACAAGTACTATAAATACGATGTAAGTACCATAGAAAGTATAAAAATCCTAACATTTTACCACCCGGAGCACACCATGAAGTTACAGAGTGCTTATACTTCAGTCCATTCTGCATGTAGAAAACATCACTAACCAGAGAATAGAAAACTAGTGTTTTCCTTTTTTTTTTTCAATTCTTTATTTTATTTGTGCTAAAGGTAACAACCGCTTAGCAGTGCCACAACAGCATCTGCAGGCGTATTTATTGCATCTTACAGTATGGCATGTAAACAGCACATTTTGATTTTTATAATATAACGTAAAGGTCATAAGCTTGAAAACATTCGCAGTTAGTACTAGACGTATCAGGTCTAATGTTAGTTGGACAGTTGTACACACATAAGCTTGAATTTCGCTCAGTAAGTCAGAAGATTAGTAAATATATCGAGCTATAGCAGAAGATGAGATTCACAATATGAAATAGTAAGCCAAGGGAACATCATAGTGTGTCTTATAGTTAACATCATTCAGGGTCTGTTCCCTAAGATTATATAAGCAAAAGTAAGAGTATGCCAGGGCTGCTTAAACAGTGATATGCCTTACTTGTCTGCCCAAGCGGTGATTAAGCAGTGCATATCATGTTGGAAAACTAGTGTTTTCTATAGAACATTTTCCTTTTTTTTCTTTTTTTTTTTTTGAGGGTATTACTCCATTGAGCCTCTTCTATCCATATGCAGAATAGGCTCTGATGGACAAAGACATTGCTTTGGGAATTTTATATTTTCATTTTTTTTTTATTTTTTTTTATTTTTTTATAAATGTTATATTTTTGTGCAATGTATTATATGCTTTGCTACTGTCGGTCTGACTGTATCATGTTTATTTTATATATATATATATTTTTTTTTTATATGTTTTGTTGTTATACTCACTTTTTGAATATTTTTGAATTTCAAATTTAATTTGTTTAACCCCTTAAGGACCAAACTTCTGGAATAAAAGGGAATCATGACATGTCACACACGTCATGTGTCCTTAAGGGGTTAATGTAGAACTTATCTCCCGTTTTTGTTAATTGGCTGCTAGACACTGCCGGAACTTCCTGTGTGTGGTTAAAGTTTTAAAGTTCAATTTACAGAGCATGAAATAAAAACTTATAAAGCAAGTTAATACCTGATTGAAAATGAAAGCATTTCTTTTCATGCAGGCTGTGTGCAAGTCACATGCAGGGAGGTGTGACTAGGGCTGCATAAATGGAAACATTGATTTAACTCCTAAATGGCAGAGAATTTAGCAGAGTGACATGATCTATACACAAAAACTGCTTTATTAAGCTAAAGTTGTTTTGGTGACTATTATATCCCTTTAAATTTGAAACTCAATTCTCACTGGACTGAAACCCCGTTACCTTCAAATGGTGCTCCCGTGCAGAATGGGTATTCTTACCTGCTTCCTGCTCTGTTCCTTGCTAATTGCACATGTGTCGCTGGCCACATCCATGCTACTTTACTGTATATGTAAATGTTGCCTGTGTATCTACTACAGTCTCATTTGATCTCCAGCAGATCCTCAGTGCATAAGCCCATGGGTTTTTTGGAGCAGCCAAATGATGTTCTATTAACCCCTTGAGGATCGATTCTGAACTGTCATAACTTAAAACGAGCAGCGGGAGCGATCAAAGATCGCTTCCGCCAATATACCGCTGTTACTATCTGCCAGGCATGTAAGGCAGATAGTAACAGACACTTATTATGTTTGAGCGACACGCAATCGCTCATTATTGGCTGCTGTCAAACTGGGTGTTACAAACACTCGCTTTGACAGTGATCTCTGCCCCTCTCTCCTCTGTAGGGTTTTGGGAGGGAGAGAGACAAAGATTGATAGTTTGTTGCCAGAAGTGCCAGAACCTGTGAAAAAATTAATAAAATTCCTTTTTAACCCCTTCCCTGCCAAATACTGTTACAGCAGTGCATTTGTACTGTCTGTATTTATTTATTTTTTTGCCCTTAAAGGAACACTATAGTCACCTAAATTACTTTAGCCAAATAAAGCAGTTTTAGTGTACAGATAATTCCCCTGCAATTTCACTGCTCAATTCACTGTCATTTAGGAGTTAAATCACTTTGTTTCTGTTTATGCAGCCCTAGCCACACATCCCCTGGCTATGATTGACACAGCCTGCATGAGAAAAAAAAACTGGTTTCACTTTCAAACAGATGTAATTTACCTTAAATAATTGTATCTCAATCTCTAAATTGAACTTTAATCACATACAGGAGACTCGCAGGGTCTAGCAAACTATTAACATAGCAGGGGATAAGAAGATCTTAATTAACCCCTTAAGGACACATGACATGTGTGACATGTCATGATTCCCTTTTATTCCAGAAGTTTGGTCCTTAAGGGGTTAAACAGAACTTGCAATAAAGAAAGCTTAAATACGGCTCTCTTTACAAGAAGTGTTTATGGAAGGCTGTGCAAGTCACATGGGGGGAGGTGTGACTAGGGTTCATAAACAAAGGGATTTAACTCATAAATGGCAGAGGATTGAGCAGTGAGGCTGCAGGGGCATGTTCTATACACCAAAACTGCTTCATTAAGCTAAAGTTGTTCAGGTGACTATAGTGTCCCTTTAAGGGTTATTTTTTGTTAAAAAAAACTATGTATTAGGTCATTTTAGTCAGTTTTAGTCATTTTAGCATAGGGTTAGGTAGATTGTAAAAAAAAAAATAATAAAAAAATGTGTGTGTGTGTTAGTAATTTGTTAGTTTAGTCAGTTATATGGGTAGTTAGGTAGTTGATAAAATATGCAGCATATGTACAGTTTGGAGGAGGCATATGCCCTCTTGGCATCAGACTTTGACGCCACTGACACTGCCTCCGATTTTGACCCAGGTCAGTTTTCTGACATGTCTAGAGACAAGTCTTCTGTGTGTGAGCCGACTGCAAAAAGAATCTGTGCTTCCCCTGCTAAATGTGGAGGAGGACTGGGTACCTCCACAGTCAGCTGAGCCCAACATCCCCCCTTTTAGTGCCAGGCATTAATGTCAATGTGCATGACTTCTCCCCTATGCAATATATGGAGTTATTTTTAGGGGATACTATCTGGGACGAGATTGCTCCCAGACTAATCTATATGCTACCCAATTTATTAATACCAATCCAGGTAGTTATGTAGTCAGGGAACATGCTTGGCATCCCACAGATGTCCTTGAACTGAAAAAATTCTGGGCTCTTACAATGCTCATGGGGATTATAAAGAAGCCATCAATTGGTTCTTACTGGAGCACTAACCCTATCTGTTCTAATCCAGTGTACTCCCAAACCATGTCTAGAGCAAGATATGAGTTGCTGAACCGCTGTTTACACTTTAATGACAATACCCTCTGTCATCCCAGAGATCACCCCCAATATGATAGGCTTTATAAAATACACCCACTGGTAGACCATCTTCAAAACACATTTTCTGAAGTTTATACTCGCCAACAAAATATATCAATTGATGAATTGTTAATGAAATATAAAGGGAGATTAGGATTCAAACAGTACATCCCCTCAAATCGCTCTAGAAATGGCGTAAAATTCTACAAACTTTGCGAAAGTGGCTATACAATTGCCTTTCGCATAAATGAGGGGAAAGATTGTCAACTGGACCCTCCTGGCTTTCCGGACTCTCTAGGGACAAGTGAGAAAATAGTTTGGGACCTACTGATCCCCTTTTTCAATAAAGATTACCACCTTTATGTGGACAATTTCTATAGCAGTGTCCGTTTGTTTCAAACACTTTGTGGTTTGCAGACACTGGCCTGCGGCAAAAAATGCAAAAGATTTCCCAGACCTCTCATACAGGCCAAATAAAAAGAAAAAGGAGAATGCAAAGCTCTGCCCAAAGCTGAAGTGTTAATAATACAATTTAAGGACACGAAAGAAGGTTAACATGCTAACCACCATCCACGGCGAAACAATGTCAGACGTCCCTGTCCGAGGCAGAGTACAGACCAAACCTGTTTGCATCAGGGCTTATAACATGCACATTTGGCTGATCAGCTGATAGAGCCATATCTGATCTTAAGAAAGACGAAAGCCTGTTATAAAAAGGTGGCTATCTAGTAACAACAAGTAACAACGCACAGTTCATTTTTACTTTTAAAAAAAATGAATCCAGGAAGAACCACCTTTCTCCAATTTCATCTCAAGCTGATTTCAACAATAATTTATGAAGATGGTCAGGTTCCAACAACAGTGCTACAGGATTCCAGAGTTGGGGCTACACATTTCATTTTCAAAATACCGACAACTGGAAAAAAAAAAAGCCAATCCCCAGTAATGTTACAGAGTCTCTTACAAAAAAGGGAAAAGGTAAAAGTGGGTGTCCGCTTTTACTGTCCCGATAGCCCTTCAAAACCTGGACTGTATATTGGAACTTGTTCAAAGCTCTACCACACAGAATATACCTTTTTATAATACTTGTTCCTCATTTTCTTTACTTTGTCTTTTGAAAGCGGCAAATTTCTGTTAGTCAGTTTCCTTCACCCAAATGTCCAGTTAGATTCTTTTTGCAGGAGTTAGTTTAGAGATTGCTGCTAAATGTGCATTAGATACCTGCACATTTGTTCTTTAAAAAGTTAAAAAGTTTTCTGGCAGTAATATATAATCAGCGGGCTAAAATCAAAACGCAGAATTCAAAAATTACCACCACGCACCTTATCTGAATTTTTCTTAGCGCAATGGTTGGGGGAAGGAAGTTAAAACACCACATATACAATACCCTGACATGTCTACTTTATAAAATATATATACTTGTATGATGGTAACATTAACTGGGGGATGCAAAAATACGCCAAACTGAAGATAGGCCAAGCATACCTATATATCAAGTTAAAAAACTGACATGCACAAGTCTATATCGTGGCCTTTTAGCCTCCAAACAACCCAGCAAACCTATGCATGGGTGGTATCACTGTACTCAGGAGATGTTGCTGAACACATATTGCTGTGTTGTTCGGCAGTGACACATAACAGGATCAGTTAATTCATGCCTAAAGTACAATATGTGTGAAAAAAAAAATACCCAAAAGTTTGACAAAGGCTGCTGGTAGAATTAGTGCGTGAAAAGTGTTAAAGTACCACCATTTAAAGTACCCTGGGTTGTCTACTTTTCAAAAATATATGGTTTGATGGGGGTAAAATACATTGGCTCATGGGCGTCCGCAGGAATTTTTCTAGGGGGAGAGCATAATTGTAATGACAATTACAATTATGCTTGGCCCCTTTTTAAGTCATGAAGGGGAGCGGCATAGTCGTCATCACATAGAGCCAGGGTGACCAGATTTTGGAAATAAAAAAACGGGACACCCATTAGGCAAGGAGGCGAGCCACGGAGAGATCAACATGACGCTGGAAAAAAGGTGAGTAAAAACACATTTTTAACACGGGTTGGGGGGGAGGGCAGGATACATAAATAGCGTTTTCACAACTATGGAACAAATTAAAGGAACATTCTGGTCACCATAACAACTTCGACTAAATGAAAATGCTATGATACCAGGAGGCCCCTGGGCGCTCTCTTTCCTTTAAGGGGTTAAACCGCTCTCAAATGGTTTAACCCCAAAGACTTCCTCCACCTCCAAGTCGCTCAGTGGTATTCGGCTTCTGAAACAGTGTCAGGAAGTACAGATTGACGTCAGGCATAGGTGCCGCTGATTGGCTAGAGTGGTCAGCTGTGCTACTTTCTGCTTATTTTGCTCCATTCTGCTCCTTTATCTTTCTGATCCATTTCTGCTACTTTCGCTCCCTTCTGCTCCTTGCAGACCCTTCCTGCGCCTTGCAGACCCTTCCTGCTCATTTCTGTTCTTTTCTGCTCCTTCTCCTACTTTACCTTTGTGCTCCTTCTGTCCCTTCCTGCTTCTTGCTGCCTCTTTATGCTCCTTCTCCTACTTTACCTTTGTGCTCCTTCTGTCTCTTCCTGCTCCTTGCTGACCCTTCCTGTAGGCTGTCTTCCCCTCATGCCTCACTTGCCTAACCTGTAGGCTGCCCCCCTGCCTCACTTACCTGATCTGTAGGCTGCCCCCCTGCCTCACTTACCTGATCTGTAGGCTGCCCCCCTGCCTCACTTACCTGATCTGCAGGCTGCCCCCTGCCTCACTTACCTGATCTGTAGGCTGCCCCCAATTCCTTGATTACCTAACCTGTAGGCTGCCCCCAATTCCTTGCTTACCTAACCTGTAGGCTGCCCCCAATACCTTGCTTACCTAACCTGTAGGCTGCCCCCCATGCCTAACTTACCTGACATGTAGGCTGTCTCTCCCCCCCATGCATCACCTACCTAACTTGTAAGCTGCCCCCATGCCTTACTTACCTGATCTGTAGGCTGCCCCCCTCGTGCCTAAGTTACCTGATCTGTAGGATGTCTCCCCCCCATGCCTCATTTACCTGATCTGTAGGCTGCCCCCCCTATGCCTCACTTACCTGATCTGTAGACTACCCCCATACCTCACTTACCTGATCTGTAGGTGTTCTCCCCCATGCCTCACTTACCTGATCTGAAGGCTGCCCCCCCATGCCTCACTTACCTGATCTGTAGGCTGCCTCCCCCCCCCC